>NC_057800.1:34337903-34637903 GCF_018294505.1 Triticum aestivum | reverse complement strand
GGGAACAACATATGTTGTTATGCGATCTGACCGATAAAGATCTTCGTAGAATATGTAGGAGCCAATATGAGCATCCAGGTTCCGCTATTGGTTATTGACCGGAGATGTGTCTCGGTCATGTCTACATAGTTCTCGAACCCATAGGGTTCGCACGCTTAAAGTTCGGTGACGATCGTAATTAGGGTTTTTGTGTTTTGATGTACCGAAGGTTGTTCGGAGTCCAGGATGTGATCACCGACATGATGAGGAGTCTCGAAATGGTCGAGACATAAAGATTGATATATTGGAAGCCTATATTTGGATATCGGAAACATTCCGGGTGAAATCGGACTTTTACCGGGGCACCGGGGGGTTACCAGAACCCCCCGGGGGTTAATGGGCCTACATGGGCCCTAAGAGAGAAGAGGAGGGCAGCCGCGCGCCCCCTCCCCTCCTAGTCCGAATAGGACAAGGAAGGGGGGAGGCGCCCCCCTTTCCTCTTTCCCCCTTCCCCTTTCTTTCTCCAACAAGGCAAGAGGGGGGAGTCCTACTCCGGTGGTAGTAGGACTCCTCCAGGCGCACCCCTAGGGCCGGCCGCACCTCTCCCTCTCCCTCCTTTATATACGAGGGCAAGGGGACACCCCATGACACACAAGTTGATCTTCGTGATCGTTCCTTAGCCGTGTGCGGTGCCCCCTTCCACCATATTCCACCTCGGTCATATCGTAGCGGTGCTTAGGCGAAGCCCTGTGTCGGTAGAACATCATCATCGTCATCACGCCGTCGTGTTGACGAAACACTCCCTCAACACTCGGCTGGATCGGAGCTCGAGGGACGTCACCGAGTTGAACGTGTGCAGAACTCGGAGGTGTCGTACGTTCGGTACTTGGATCGGTCGGATCGAGAAGACGTACGACTACTTCCTCTACGTTGTGTCAACGCTTCCGTTGCCGGTCTACGAGGGTACGTAGACAACACTCTCCCCTCTCGTTGCTGTGCATCACCATGATCTTGCGTGTGCGTAGGAATTTTTTGAAATTACTACGTTCCCCAACACTCGGGCGGGGGTTTTAAGTCATCTGCAAACATGGTCGCTCGTGGTGGCCGCGGTGGCGGCAGTGGCGGCTCCTCACGCTACCGCGGACCACCACGCGACAAGGGCAAGACGCCAGCAGGCGGAAACAGCAGCGGCGGCAACTCCTCTCGTGGCGGCGGCGGCAGCGGGCGGTCCTTCAACAACAACAACAACAACAACAACAACAACAACAACAACAACAACAACAAGGGTCGCCGTGGTGGCAGACCTCGTGCCAACCCCGACGTGCCGCGATGCCAAATCTGCGGCAAGCTAGGCCGCACCGCACGCGATTGCTGGTACTGCTACGAAGACGACGGCGAGTCGTCTCAAGATTAGAAGGTTGCGGGCGCAGACGATGGCTCCTACGACATCGACACGAACTGGTATGTGGACAGTAGCGCAACTAACCATATCACCAGCGATCCAGATAAGGTGACAGTTCATGAGAAGTATCGCGGGCAAGACCAAGTTCACACTGCCAACGGAGAAGGTATGAGCATTAGCCACATTGGTCATTCAGTGCTTAAAACTCCCCATAGAAATATCCATCTAAGAAATTTTTTGCATGTTCCATCACCGACCGATCGAGCCCAACCAAGCCCAATATCGAGTTTAAACGCCTTGCCCTGGCAGTTTGGATCTCCGCCGGTCACCGGAGCCGGCGCCGCTGCCGCCGCCGCCGGCCTCGCTTTCTTTCTTCTCTGGACAACTTTCCATGCCCCGGCCTCGAGAAAATCTGACAATGTAGGTTTAGGAAGACATACCTTTGGGAGTGGTCCTCGCCATGGCCGGATCGCCGTTGCCCATGCACGCTGGTGGACTACCCGGCGGACAACCTCAATGGCGTCGTGCTCTCCTTGCCGGGCGGGGTCATCCATGGGGATCGCCAAGTCCACGATTTTCGCCACATCTTGCTCCGAGTACCCCACGCGAAACACCTCGCAGATCGCATCAGAAGGAGCCGCCATAGTCCCCGTCCTCGTCGTCCGCGTCGCCTGCGCCATCGTAGAGCGCCCAGAAGCGGCCTCCTACGCGCCGGTCACCGGTGGACGCGGTCACTCCTGTCGTCGCCCCGTCTCCCATTCCTTCCCCCGATAATACTGGGTTTTCCATCATCAGGCTGCCCCGAACACCTGGGAGGATGAATGGACGATGAGAATACGTGCTTGTGCACTAGTGTACCATGTTGTAGACATAGAGTTGAAGTTTCACGCGTAGAGGAAAATGGCCAACATGGATCACAGAATTATGTAGTGTAGGCTTGGGAGGTATAAGGATTTCCATGCTAAGCACTAATGCCAATGATTGAGCAAGACCCAAGCAAATTGCTGGTGCGTCGGCGTCACTGGGCTTATCTAGGACTATACTGCGCAATAAACTGCCATTCCTTCGCGTGGACTGAGCTCAAAATGGGACATTGTACTTCAGACTGGCTAGAGATTCAAAGTCCACCACACCAATCATGCACCGTATGCGACCCTCATGCTGGGAACATTTGACATCTGTTGCTTTCCTGCTTCTATGTCTGCTCAGTTTGGGCCAAGGTGATGATAATGTGGGGTATACTGCCATCTGACGCCTACCGGAGGTGGAGAATTCACTTACTGGGGTGGACCTCGCACACGCTCCCTCTAACAGCACTCAGAAGGACGTGGCCACAATCATGCTCATCGATAGGAAATCTAGAAGCACAAGAACAATATAGTTTTTAACCAAGCCAACCATTCGGAAGGCGGAAGCCACAACCCTACAGGAAGTCATCGATGATGGGCAAGCTGGGTGTACGGTTGGACATTATGTGGCCATCTACAGACCTTCTTTGGGCCATTGCATACGTGGACGGGTGAAGAGTACTAGTAGTTGTTCTAGGCTAGCAATTTGATAATTGCGGCTGTCACGTTATTGTGTGAACATTTGATATGCATGTTTGTACGTATTCTTAAAAAAATGCTGATGCATGGGTCAAAGACATGGCGACTTGCCACCACCTTAGTTAGCGCTGTCCATGTTTACTCGTCACTAACCTTCACACATGCAGCTTCGCACAGCACCTGAGTTAGACCAGTGAATTATGTCTATATTCACGTGAGTTACAGCCGATGGGAGTTGTCACGATGAGCGTTTAACCTTGACACATTCATCAGGAGAGAAGGAAGGGATCAGGACGTCAACGTGCATGGAGTCCTGGGCATGCATGCGCACGTGGCCGCCGTTTAAGTATACACGGGAGTTACTTCAAGCTTTTGAAAATTTTGAAATAAAATGGGTGCATCTCGGCGGGGGTGGGGTTTCCCAGATCACGTGGATTTGACATCATGCCCTGGGCGTTGAATCGGAGGAGGATCAAATCTCATATCCCTCCTGCTCTAGCGCCGCGGAGGCCGGGTTTGGCTCGACCAAGGGCCAGAGCAAGAGTTGGCATCTAGATTTTTGAGTTTTTTTTAAAAAGGAGTCGGACCTCTGCATCATTAGAGCAAGAGTTGGCATCTAGATTTTTGAGTTTTTTTAGAAAAGGAGTCGGACCTCTGCATCATTACGATGCACACTACTATATATTTATTAAAATTCAAAGGAAGCGACTAACCACCAGTGGACTGATCGCTAACCATCAGATCCACACGATAGCTTTGATGGCTGAAACAACGCTCCACATCTAGCTGCAATCTTGCATGCAGCGTTGCGGTGCAATCTCCCATACACATATTTTTGGTCTGCATGAAGTGCCCGTCCTATTGAACCCAATTAACAACGCATGCATGTAGATAAGAAAAGAAGATGATGTCAGCAAAGATTCCATTAGAAATTAAACTTCAAAATGTTTTGTAGCTCAAACCGTTGGTCCGATTGAAAAACCGTTTTCACATAAAAGATTCATCGCGACGAAACCTTCAAAATTAGATCTCATGTTGGTTTGTTTCGATGATTTTTTTTCAGGTGAAAAGTTAACAGACCTAGGCTAAATAAGTTATCACCTGTGTGGTACGTCAGTTACCATCATGTTTACATGGAAATTACCGGGGCATAAAAATTGCTCCTCCAACATTCTCTCCTCATGCAAAAACAGTAGAGCACAGAAAACCTGATGTAATTCTAAATCCTCACTATTTCAAAGATGTTTTATAGCTCAAATTGTCATTTTTCATTGAAAAATTGCTTTCACATAAAAAATCCGCCACGATGAGAACTTCAAAACTAGATCTCGTGTTGACATGTTTTGATCACTTTTTTGTCAAAAGTTATCAGTTATGTTATATGTATATTAACATGTTATTTTTACAGAAGTGACCGGAGATGCATTTTAAACGACTTCTTCCCCCTGGGTCAAATTTACTGTGGTATTTATATCTAAGTTATCAGCTCCCGGATGCATACATTACCCTTTTATTTGCACATAATGAACCGGCGTATGATTCAATAAATTTTTATCCGGGTATAAAGTTACCGCGTTGTTTATACCTAAGTTATCAGGTCTATGATGTGTGAGTTACCATGATATTGACAAAAGTTAACGAGGTATATTTCATCAACAACCCTCCAACACTCCTCACCACCGTCGCCAAACTTACCAGGACTGGGGCACATAAATTATCAGATCTGTGATGTGTGAGTTATCATGTTATTTGCACAAAAATTACCATATATTTTATCAACCACCGTTCGCCCACCCAGTCACCGAATTTACCAACGAGTGGGGTACATTAGTTAGCAGGTCTACAAGGTGTGAGTTACTGTGCTATTCACATAAACGTTATCGGGGATATATTTCATCACCCCTCCCTCGCAAAAAGTACCAGGACTGGGATGCATAAGTTTCGGGTCTCCGATGTGTGAGTTACCATGCGATTCACACGAAAGTTACCGGGGGATACTTGATCACCACCCCTCACCCCCCCCCCCCCCACACACACACAACAAACTTATCAGGTCTATGATGTGTGAGTTACCATGATATTGACAAAAGTTAACGAGGTATATTTCATCAACAACCCTCCAGCACTCTTCACCACCGTAGCCAAACTTACCAGGACTGGGGCACATAAATTATCAGATCTGCGATGTGTGAGTTATCATGTTATTTGCACAAAAAATTACCATATATTTCATCAACCACCGTTCGCCCACCCTGTCATCGAATTTACCAACAAGTGGGGTACATTCGTTATCAGGTCTACAAGGTGTGAGTTACCGTGCTATTCACATAAAAGTTATCGGGGATATATTTCATCACCCCTCCCTCGCAAAAAGTACCAGGACCGGGATGCATAAGTTTCGGGTCTCCGATGTGTGAGTGACCATGCTATTCACACGATAGTTACTGGGGGATACTTGATCACCACCCCTCACCCACACACACACACCAAAGTTATCAGTTCTATGATGTGTGAGTTACCATGATATTGACAAAAGTTAACGAGGTATATTTCATCAACAACCCTCCAGCACTCCTCACCACCGTCGCCAAACTTACCAGGACTGGGGCACATAATTATCAGATCTGCGATGTGTGAGTTATCATGTTATTTGTGTTGGGGAACGTAGCAGATAAAATTTTCTACGCATCACAAAGATCAATCTATGGAGTCATCTAGCAACGAGGGAGAGAGGAGTGCATCTACATACCCTTGTAGATCGCGTGCGGAAGCGTTCAATAGAACGGGGTTGATGGAGTCGTACTCAACGTGATTCAAATCACCAATGACCAAGTACCGAACGGATGGCACCTCCGCGTTCAACACACGTACGGTTGGGAAGACGTCTCCTCCAACTTGATCCAGCAAGGGGGACGGAGAGGTTGATGAAGATCCGGCAGCACGACGGCGTGGTGGTGGAAGCAACGGTGATCTCGGCAGGGCTTCGCCAAGCACAGGGAGACGGAGGAGTGTCACGGGAGGGAGAGGGAGAGGCCATGGGCTTGGGTGCGGTTGCCCTCCCTCCCCCCACTATATATAGGGTGCCTAGGGGGGCGCCGGCCCTAGGAGATCCAATCTCCTAGGGGGGGCGGCGGCCAAGGGGGTGCCTTGCCCCCCAAGGCAAGGGTGGCGCCCCCCACCCCTAGGGTTTCTAACCCTAGGCGCAGGGGGAGGCCCAAGGGGGACGCACCAGCCCACTAGGGGCTAGTTCCCCTCCCACTTCAGACCATGGGGCCCTCCGAGATAGGTGGCCGCACCCGGTGGACCCCCGGGACCCTTCCGGTCGTCCCGGTACAATACCGATTACCCTCGAAACTTTCGTGATGGTCGAAACTTGACTTCCTATATATAAATCTTCACCTCCGGACCATTTCGGAACTCCTCGTGACGTCCGGGATCTCATCCGGGACTCCGAACAACTTTTGGGTTACCGTATGTTAATATCTCAACAACCCTAGCGTCACCGAACCTTAAGTGTGTAGACCCTACGGGTTCGGGAGACATGCAGACATGACCGAGACGCCTCTCCGGTCAATAACTAACAATGGGATCTGGATACCCATGTTGGCTCCCACATGCTCAACGATGATCTCACCGGATGAACCATAATGTCGAGGATTCAATCAATCCGTATACAACTCCCTTTGTCAATCGGTACGTTACTTGCCCGAGACTCGATCGTCGGTATCCCAATACCTAGTTCAATCTCGTTACCGGAAAGTCACTTTACTCGTGCCGTAATGCATGATCCCGTGATCAACCACTTGGTCACATTGAGCTCATTATGATGATGCATTACCGAGTGGGCCCAGAGATACCTCTCCGTCATACGGAGTGACAAATCCAAGTCTCGATTAGTGCCAACCCAACAGATACTTTCGGAGATACCTGTAATGTACATTTATAGTCACCCAGTTACGTTGTGACGTTTGGCACACCCAAGGCACTCCTACGATATCCGGGAGTTGCATAATATCATGGTCTAAGGAAATGATACATGACATTCGGAAAAGCTACAGCAAACGAACTACACGATCTTTGAGCTATGCTTAGGATTGTGTCTTGTCCATCACATCATTCTCCTAATGATGTGATCCCGTTATCAATGACATCCAATGTCCATAGTTAGGAAACCATGACTATCTTTTGATCAATGAGCTAGTCAACTAGAGGCTCACTAGGGACGTGTTGTGGTCTATGTATTCACACATGTATTACGATTTCTGGATAACACAATTATAGCATGAACAATAGACAATTATCATGAACAAAGAAATATAATAATAACCATTTTATTATTGCCTCTAGGGCATATTTCCAACAGTCTCCCACTTGCACTAGAGTCAATAGTCTAGTTACATTGTGATGAATCGAACACTCATGCAGTTCTGGTGTTGATCATGTTTTGCTCTAGGGAGAGGTTTAGTCAACGGATCTGCCACATTCAGGTCTGTATTTACTTTACAAATCTCTATGTCTCCATTTTGAACACTTTCACGAATGGAGTTGAAGCGACGCTTGATATGCCTGGTCTTCCTGTGAAACCTGGGCTCCTTGGCAAGGGCAATAGCTCCAGTGTTGTCACAGAAGAGAGTCATCGGGCCCGATGCATTGGGTATGAATCCTAGGTCGGTAATGAACTCCTTCACCCAGACTGCTTTTTGTGCTGCCTCCGAGGCTGCCATGTGCTCCGCTTCACATGTAGATCCTGCCACAACGCTTTGCTTGCAACTGCATCAGCTTACTGCCCCACCATTCAAAATATACATGTATCCGGTTTGTGACTTAGAGTCATCCAGATCTGTGTCGAAGCTAGCATCGACGTAACCCTTTACGACGAGCTCTTCATGACCTCCATACACGAGAAACATGTCCTTAGTCCTTTTCAGGTACTTCAGGATATTCTTGACCGTTGTCCAGTGTTCCATGCCGGGATTACTTTGGTACCTTCCTACCAAACTTACGGCAAGGTTTACATCAGGTCTGGTACACAGCATAGCATACATGATAGACCCTATGGCCGAGGCATAGGGGACGACACTAATCCTTTCTCTATCTTCTGCCGTGGTCGGGCATTGAGTCGTGCTCAATCTCGTACCTTGCAATACAGGCAAGAACCCCTTCTTTGATTGATCCATTTTGAACTTCTTCAATATCTTTTCAAGGTACGTACTCTGTGGAAGACCAATGAGGCGTCTCGATCTATCTCTATACATCTTGATGCCTAATATATAAGCAGCTTCTCCAAGGTCCTTCATTGAAAAACACTTGTTCAAGTAGGCCTTTATGCTTTCCAAGAATTCTATATCATTTCCCATCAACAGTATGTCATCCACATACAATATGAGAAATGCTACAGAGCTCCCACTCACTTTCTTGTAAATGCAGGCTTCTCCATAAGTCTGCGCAAACCCAAACGCTTTGATCATCTCATCAAAATGAATGTTCCAACTCCGAGATTCTTGCACCAGCCCATAAATCGAGCGTTGGAGCTTGCACACCTTGTCAGCATACTTAGGATAGACAAAACCTTCCGGCTGCATCATATACAATTCTTCCTTAAGGAAACCATTAAGGAATGCCGTTTTGACGTCCATTTGCCATATCTCATAATCATAGAATGCGGCAATTGCTAACATGATTCGGACGGACTTCAGCTTCGCTACGGGTGAGAAAGTCTCATCGTAGTCAACCCCATGAACTTGTCGATAACCCTTAGCGACAAGCCGAGCTTTATAGTGAAGGAAATATGCCCTAGAGGCAATAATAAAGTTATTATTTATTTCCTTATATCATGATAAATGTTTATTATTCATGCTAGAATTGTATTAACCGGAAACATAATACATGTGTGAATACATAGACAAACAGAGTGTCACTAGTATGCCTCTACTTGACTAGCTCGTTGATCGAAGATGGTTATGTTTCCTAACCATGAACAAAAGAGTTGTTATTTGATTAACGGGATCACATCATTAGAAGAATGATGTGATTGACATGACCCATTCCATTAGCTTAGCACCCGATCGTTTAGTATGTTGCTATTGCTTTCTTCATGACTTATACATGTTCCTATGACTATGAGATTATGCAACTCCCGTTTACCGGAGGAACACTTTGTGTGCTACCAAACGTCACAACGTAACTGAGTGATTATAAAGGAGCTCTACAGGTGTCTCCAAAGGTACATGTTGGGTTGACGTATTTCGAGATTAGGATTTGTCACTCCGATTGTCGGAGAGGTATCTCTGGGCCCTCTCGGTAATGCACATCACATAAGCCTTGCAAGCATTGCAACTAATGAGTTAGTTGCGAGATGATGTATTACGGAACGAGTAAAGAGACTTGCTAGTAACGAGATTGAACTAGGTATTGAGATACCGACGATCGAATCTCGGGCAAGTAGCATACCGATGACAAAGGGAACACCGTATGTTGTTATGCGGTCTGACCGATAAAGATCTTCATAGAATATGTAGGAGCCAATATGAGCATCCAGGTTCCGCTATTGGTTATTGACCGGAGATGTGTCTCGGTCATGTCTACATTATTCTCGAACCCGTAGGGCCCGCACGCTTAAGGTTTCGATGACAGTTACATTATGAGTTTATGAGTTTTGATGTACCGAAGGAGTTCGGAGTCCCGGATAAGATCGGGGACATAACGAGGAGTCTCGAAATGGTTGAGATGTAAAGATCGCTATATTGGACGACTATATTCGGACATCGGAAAGGTTCCGAGTGATTCGGGTATTTTTCGGAATACCGGAGAGTTACGGGAATAAGTATTGGGCCTTATTGGGCCATACGGGAAAGAAGAAAAAGGGCCTCAAGGGTGGCCGCACCCCTTCCCTTGGTCTGGTCCGAATTGGACTAGGGAAGGGGGGCGCCCCCTTCCTTCCTTCTCCTTTTCCCTTCCTCTTTTCCTATTCCATATGGGAGGTGGAATCCTACTAGGACTAGGGAGTCCTAGTAGGACTCCACACTTGGCGCGCCCCCTCCTAGGGCCGGCCTCCTCCTCCCTTGCTCCTTTATATACGGGGGCAGGGGGCACCTCTAGACACAAGTTGATCCACGTGATCATATTCTTAGCCGTGTGCGGTGCCCCCTTCCACCATAATCCTCGATAATATTGTAGCGGTGCTTAGGCGAAGCCCTGCGATGGTGGTACATCAAGATCGTCACCACGCCGTCGTGCTAACGAAACTCTTCCCCGACACTTTGCTGGATCGGAGTTCGGGGATCGTCATCGAGCTGAACGTGTGCTAAAACCCGGAGGTGCCGTAGTTTCGGTGCTTGATCGGTCGGGCCGTGAAGACGTATGACTACATCAACCGCATTGTGCTAACGCTTCCGCTGTCGGTCTACAAGGGTACGTAGATCACACTCTCCCCTCTCGTTGCTATGCATCACCATGATCTTGCGTGTGCGTAGGAAATTTTTGAAATTACTACGTTCCCCAATAGTGGCATCCGAGCCTAGGTTGTATATGTTGATGTTATATGCACGAGTAGAACACAAGTGAGTTGTGGGCGATATAAGTCATACTGCTTACCAGCATGTCATACTTTGGTTCGGCGGTATTGTTGGACGAAGCGGCCCAGACCGGCATTACGCGTACGCTTACGCGAGACCGGTTCTCCCGACGTGCTTTGCACAAAGGTGGCTAGCGTGTGACAGTTTCTCCAACTTTAGTTGAACCAAGTGTGGCTACGCCCGGTCCTTGCGAAGGTTAAAACATCACCAACTTGACAAACTATCGTTGTGGTTTTGATGTGTAGGTAAGATTGATTCTTGTTTAAGCCCGTAGCAGCCACGTAAAACTTGCAACAACAAAGTAGAGGACGTCTGACTTGTTTTTGCAGGGCATGTTGTGATGTGATATGGTCAAAACATGATGCTAAATTTTATTGTATGAGATGATCATGTTTTGTAACCAAGTTATCGGCAACTGGCAGGAGCCATATGGTTGTCGCTTTATTGTATGCAACGCAATCGTGCTGTAATGCTTTACTTTATCACTAAGCGGTAGCGATAGTCGTGGAAGCATAAGATTGGCGAGACGACAACGATGCTACGATGGTGATCAAGGTGTCGCGCCAGTGACGATGGTGATCACAACGGTGCTTCGAAGATGAAGATCACAAGCACAATATGATGATGGCCATATCATATCACTTATATTGATTGCATGTGATGTTTATCTTTTATGCATCTTATCTTGCTTTGATTGACGGTAGCATTTGAAGATGATCTCTCACTAATTATCAAGAAGTGTTCTCCCTGAGTATGCACCGTTGTGAAAGTTCTTCGTGCTGAGACACCACGTGATGATCGGGTGTGATAGGCTCTATGTTCAAATACAACGGGTGCAAAACAATTGCACACGCAGAATACTCAGGTTATACTTGATGAGCCAAGCATATACAGATATGGCCTCGGAACACGGAGACCGAAAGGTCGAGCGTGAATCATACAGTAGATATGATCAGCATAGTGATGTTCACCAATGAAACTACTCCATCTCACGTGATGATCGGACATGGTTTAGTTGATTTGGATCACGTGATCACTTAGAGGATTAGTGGGATGTCTATCTAAGTGGGAGTTCTTAAGTAATATGATTAATTGAACCTTAATTTATCATGAACTTAGTCCTGGTAGTATTAGCATATCTATGTCGTAGATCAATAGCTCGTGTTGTTGCTTCCCTGTGTTTATTTTGATATGTTCCTAGAGAAAATTGTGTTGAAAGATGTTAGTAGCAATGATGCGGATTGGATCCGTGATCTGAGGTTTATCCTCATTGCTGCACAGAAGAATTATGTCCTTGATGCACCGCTAGGTGACAGACCTATTGCAGGAGCAGATGCAGACGTTATGAACGTTTGGCTAGCTCAATATGATGACTACTTGATAGTTTAGTGCACCATGCTTAACAGCTTAGAATCGGGACTTCAAAGACGTTTTGAACGTCATGGACCATATGAGATGTTCCAGGAGTTGAAGTTAATATTTCAAGCAAATACCAGAGTTGAGAGATATGAAGTCTCCAACAAGTTCTATAGCTAAAAGATGGAGGACAATCGCTCAACTAGTGAGCATGTGCTCAGATTGTCTGGGTACTACAATCGCTTGAATCAAGTGGGAGTTAATCTTCCAGATAAGATAGTGATTGACAGAATTCTCTAGTCACCATCACCAAGTTAGTAGAACTTCGTGATGAACTATAATATGCAAGGGATAACGGAAACAACTCCCAAGCTCTTCGTGATGCTGAAATCAACGAAGGTAGAAATCAAGAAAAACATCAAGTGTTGATGGTTGACAAGACCACTAGTTTCAAGAAAAGGGAAAAGGGAATAAGGGGAAATTCAAGAAGAACGGCAAGCAAGATTGCTGCTCAAGTGAAGAAGCCCAAGTCTGATCCTAAGCCTGAGAGTAAGTGCTTCTACTGCAAAGGGACTGGTCACTGGAAGTGGAACTGCCCCAAGTATTTGGAGGATAAGAAGGATGGCAAGGTAAACGAAGGTATATTGGATATACGTGTTATTGATGTGTACTTTACTAGTGTTTATAGAAACCCCTCGGTATTTGATACTAGTTCAGTTTCTAAGAGTAGTAACTCAAAACGGGAGTTGCAAAATAAACAGATACTAGTTAAGGGTGAAGTGACGATGTGTTTTGGAAGTAGTTCCAAGATTGATATGATCATCATCGCACACTCCCTATACTTTCGGGATTAGTGTTGAAACTAAATAAGTGTTATTTGGTGTTTGCGTTGAGCATGAATATGATCTGATCATGTTTATTGTAATACGGTTATTCATTTAAGTAAGAGAATAAATTGTTGTTCTGTTTACATGAATAAAACCTTTTATGGTTACACACCCAATGAAAATAGTTCGTTGGATCTCGATCGTAGTGATACACATAATCATAATATTGAAACCAAAAGATGCAAAGTTAATAATGATAGTGCAACTTATTTGTGGCACTGCTGTTTAGGTCATATTGGTGTAAAGCGCATGAAGAAACTCCATGCTGATGGGCTTTTGGAATCACTTGATTATGAATCAGTTGATGCTTGCGAACCATGCCTCATGGGCAAGATGACTAAGACTCCGTTCGTCGGAACAATGGAGCGAGCAACAGATTTGTTGGAAATCATACATACTGATGTATGTGGTCCGATGAATATTGAGGCTCGCGACATTTATCATTATTTTCTATTCTTCACAGATAATTTGAGCAGATGTGAGTATATCTACTTGATGAAACATAAGTCTGAAACATTTGAAAAGTTCAAAGAATTTCAGAGTGAAGTGGAAAATCATCGTAACAAGAAAATAAAGTTTCTACGATCTGATCGTGGAGAAGAGTATTTGAATTACGAGTTTGGTCTTCAGTTAAAACAATGTGAAATAGTTTCACTACTCACGCCACCTGGAACACCACAGTGTAATGGTGTGTTCGAACATTGTAATCGTACTTTATTTGATGTGGTGCAATCTATGATGTCTCTTATAGATTTACCGCTATTGTTTTGGGGTTATGCATTAGAGACAGCTACATTCACGTTAAATAGGGCACCATCTAAATCCGTTTGAGATGACACCTTATGAACTATGGTTTAGCAAGAAACCTAAGCTGTCGTTTCTTAAAGTTTGAGGTTGCAATGCTTATGTGAAAAAGTTTCAACCTGATAAGCTCAAACCCAAATCGGAGAAGTGCGTCTTCATAGGATACCCAAAAGAAAAATGTTGGGTACACCTTCTATCACAGATCCGAAGGCAAGATGTTCGTTGCTGAGAATGGATCCTTTATAGAGAAGGAGTTTCTCTCGAAAGAAGTGAGTGGGAGGAAAGTAGAACTTGATAAGGTAATTGTACCTTCTCCCTTATTGGAAAGTAGTTCATCACAGAAATCTGTTCCTGTGACTACTACACCAATTAGTGAGGAAGCTAATGATAATGATCATGTAACTTCAGATCAAGTTACTACCGAATCTCGTAGGTAAACCAAAGTGAGATCCGCACCAGAGTGGTACGGTAATCCTGTTCTGGAAGTCATGTTATTAGACCATGACGAACTTGCGAACTATGATGAAGCGATGATGAGCCCAGACTCCGTGAAATGGTTTGAGGCCATGAAATCTGAGATATGATCCATGTATGAGAACAAAGTATGGACTTTGATGGATTTGCCCGATCATCGGCAAGCCATAGAAAATAAATGGATCTTCAAGAGGAAGACGGACGCTGATAGTAATGTTACTATCTACAAAGCTAGACTTGTCAAAAAATGTTTTTGATAAAGTTCAAGGTGTTGACTATGATGAAATTTTCTCACTCGTAGCGATGCTTAAGTCTGTCCAAATCATGTTAGCAATTGCCGCAATTTTAATGAAATCTAGCAAATAGATAAACAAAACTACATTCCTTAATGGATTTTAAAAAAAGAGTTGTATATGATACAACCAGAAGGTTTTGTCAATCCTAAAGGTGCTAACAAAATATGCAAGCTCCAGCGATCCATCTATGGACTGGTGCAAGCATCTCGGAGTTGGAATATACGCTTTGATACGTTGATCAAAGCATATAGTTTTATACAGACTTGCGGTGAAGCCTGTATTTACAAGAAAGTGAGTGGGAGCAATACAGCATTTCTGATAAGTATATGTGTATGACATATTGTTGATGGGAAATAATGTAGAATTATTCTGCAAAGCATAAAGGAGTCTTTGAAAGGATTTTTTCAAACAAAACCTCGGTGAAGCTGCTTACATATTGAGCATCAAGATCTATAGAGATAGATCAAGACGCTTGATAAGTTTTTTCAATGAGTACATACCTTGACAAGATTTTGAAGTAGTTCAAAATGGAACAGTCAAAGAAAGAATTCTTGTCTGTGTTACAAGGTGTGAAGTTGAGTAAGACTCAAAGCCCGACCACGGCAGAAAATAGAATGAGAATGAAAGTCATTCCCTATGCCTTGGCCATAGGTTCTATAAAGTATGCCATGTTGTGTACCAGACCTATTGTATAACCTACACTAATTTTGGCAAGGGGGTACAATAGTGATCTAGGAGTAGATCACTGGACAGCGGTCAAAATTATCCTTAGTGGAATAAGAAAATATTTCTCAATTATGGAGGTGACAAAGAGGTTCGTCGTAAAAAGTTACGTCGATGCAAGTTTTGACACAGATCTAGATGACTCTAAGTCTCGATCTAGATACATATTGAAAGTGGGAGCAATTAGCTAGAGTAGCTCCATGCAGAGCATTTTAGACATAGAATTTGCAAAATACTTACGGATTTGTATGTGACAGACCCGTTGACTAAAATTATCTCACAAGCAAAATATGATCACACCTTAGTACTCTTTGGGTGTTAATCACATAAATGATGTGAACTAGATTACTGCCTCTAGTAAACCCTTTGGGTATAGGTCACATGACAATGTGAACTATGGGTGCTGAATCACATGGCGATGTGAACTAGATTATTGACTCTAGTGCAAGTGGGAGACTGAAGGAAATATGCCCTAGAGGCAATAATAAAGTTATTATTTATTTCCTTATATCATGATAAATGTTTATTATTCATGCTAGAATTGTATTAACCGGAAACATAATACATGTGTGAATACATAGACAAACAGAGTGTCACTAGTATGCCTCTACTTGACTAGCTCGTTAATCGAGATGGTTATGTTTCCTAACCATGAACAAAAGAGTTGTTATTTGATTAACGGATCACATCATTAGAAGAATGATGTGATTGACATGACCCATTCCATTAGCTTAGCACCCGATCGTTTAGTATGTTGCTATTGCTTTCTTCATGACTTATACATGTTCCTATGACTATGAGATTATGCAACTCCCGTTTACCGGAGGAACACTTGTGTGTTACCAAACGTCACAATGTAACTGGGTGATTATAAAGGAGCTCTACAGGTGTCTCCAAAGGTACATATTGGGTTGGATATTTCGAGATTAGCATTTGTCACTCCGATTGTCGAAGAGGTATCTCTGGGCCCTCTCGGTAATGCACATCACATAAGCCTTGCAAGCATTGCAACTAATGAGTTAGTTGCGAGATGATGTATTACGGAACAAGTAAAGAGACTTGCCGGTAACGAGATTGAACTAGGTATTGAGATACCGACGATCGAATCTCGGGCAAGTAACATACCGAAGACAAAGGGAACAACGTATGTTGTTATGCGGTCTGACCGATAAAGATCTTCGTAGAATATGTAGGAGCCAATATGAGCATCCAGGTTCCGCTATTGGTCATTGACCGGAGACGTGTCTCGGTCATGTCTACATTGTTCTCGAACCCGTAGGGTCCGCACGCTTAAGGTTTCGATGACAGTTACATTTTGAGTTTATGAATTTTGATGTACCGAAGGAGTTCGGAGTCCCGAATGAGATCGGGGACATGACGAGGAGTCTCGAAATGGTCGAGACGTAAAGATTGATATATTGGACAACTATATTCGGACATCGGAAAGGTTCTGAGTGATTCGGGTATTTTTCGGAATACCGGAGAGTTACGGGAATACGTATTGGGCCTTATTGGGCCATACGGGAAAGAAAAAAAAGGGCCTCAAGGGTGGTTGCACCCCTCCCCTTGGTCTGGTCCGAATTGGACTAGGGAGGGGGGGCGCCCCCTTCCTTCCTTCTCCTTTTCCCTTCCTCTTTTCCTATTCCATATGGGAGGTGGAATCCTACTAGGACTAGGGAGTCCTAGTAGGACTCCACACTTGGCGCGCCCCCTCCTAGGGCCGGCCTCCTCCTCCCTTGCTCCTTTATATACGGGGGCAGGGGGCACCTCTAGACACAAGTTGATCCACGTGATCATATTCTTAGCCGTGTGCGGTGCCCCCTTTCACCATAATCCTTGATAATATTGTAGCGGTGCTTAGGCGAAGCCCTGCCATGGTAGTACATCAAGATCGTCACCACGTCGTCGTGCTGACGGAACTCTTCCCCGACACTTTGCTGGATTGGAGTCCGGGGATCGTCATCGAGCTGAACGTGTGCTAAAACTCGGAGGTGACGTAGTTTCGGTGCTTGATCGGTCGGGCCGTGAAGACGTACGACTACATCAACCGCATTGTGCTAACGCTTCCGCTGTCGATCTACAAGGGTACGTAGATCACACTCTCCCCTCTCGTTGCTATGCATCACCATGATCTTGCGTGTGCGAAGGAAATTTTTGAAATTACTACGTTCCCCGACTTATAGATGGTCACATTACCATCCGTGTTTGTCTTCTTCTTAAAGATCCATTTATTTTCTATGGCTCGCCGATCATCGGGCAAGTCAGTCAAAATCCACACTTCGTTTTCATACATGGATCCTATCTCGGATTTCATGGCTTCCAGCCATTTGTCGGAATCCGGGCCCGCCATCGCTTCTTCATAGTTCGAAGGTTCACCGTTGTCTAACAATATGATTTCCAAGACAGGGTTGTTGTACCACTCTGGTGCGGAACGTGTCCTCGTGGACCTACGAAGTTCAGTAGTAACTTGATCTGAAACTTCACGATCATCATCATTAACTTCCTCTCTAGTCGGTGCAGGCACCTCAAGAACATTTTTTTGAGCTGCGCCACTTACCAGTTCAAGAGGTAATACTTCATCAAGTTCTACTTTCCTCCCACTTATTTCTTTCGAGAGAAACTCTTTCTCTAGAAAGGACCCATTCTTGGCAACAAAGATCTTGCCTTCGGATGTGAGGTAGATGGTATACCCAACAGTTTCTTTAGGGTATCCTATGAAGAAGCATTTTTCCGATTTGGGTTCGAGCTTTTCAGGTTGAAGTTTCTTGACATAAGCATCGCATCCCCAAACTTTTAGAAACGACAGCTTAGGTTTCTTTCCAAACCATAATTCATACAGTGTCGTCTCAACGGATTTCGACGGAGCCCTATTTAAGGTGAATGCGGCAGTCTCTAAAGCATAGCCCCAAAATAACAGCGGTAAATTGGTAAGAGACATCATAGACCACACCATATCCAATAGAGTGCGATTACGACGTTCAGACACACCATTACGCTGAGGTGTTCCAGGCGGCGTGAGTTGTGAAACTATTCCATATTTTCTTAAGTGTGTGCCAAATTCGTGACTCAAGTATTCTCCCCCACGATCTGATCGCAAGAACTTGATTTTCTTCGATATATTTCATCACCCCTCCCTCGCAAAGAGTACCAGGACCGGGATGCCTAAGTTTCGGGTCTTTGATGTGTGAGTTACCATGCTATTCACACGAAAGTTACCAGGGGATACTTGATCACCACCCCTCACCCCCACACACCCACCAAAGCTATCAGGTCTATGATGTGTGAGCTACCATGATATTGACAAAAGAGTTACTGGAGGTATATTTCTTTAACAACCCTCCCCCACCACTCACCACCGTCGCCAAAGTTATTAGGACTGGGGCACATAAGTTATCAGACTGTGATGTGTGAGTTATCATGTTATTCACACGAAAAGTTACCAACGGTATATTTCATCAACCACCCTCCCCCCAAATGGTCACCAAATTTACCAAAAAGACCGGGGCACATAAGTTATCAGGGCTGAGATGTGTGAGTTATCATGTTATTCACACAAAAAGTTATCAAGGATATATTTCATCAACCCCCCCCCCCCCCCCCCAAACCAAGTTATCAGGTCTATGATGTGTAAGTTACCATGATATTAATAAAAAAGTTACCGGAGGTATATTTCATCAACAACCCTCCCCCACCCCTCACCGTCGTCGCCAAAGTTATCAGGACTGGGACACATAATTTCTCAGGTCTGCAATGTGTGAATTATCATGTTATTCACAGAGAAAATTACCAAAATGTATATTTCATCAACCACAGTCCCCCCACCGAGTCACCAAATTTATCAAAAGATTGGGGGTGCATTAGTTACCAGGTCTACGAGGTGTGAGTTACCAAGCAATTCACATAAAAGTTATCGAGGGTATATTTCATCACCCCTCCCCCGCGAGAAGTACCAGGACCGGGGGGCATAAGTTATCGGGTCTCCGATGTGTTTGTATGTAAATTATCAGGTTCGCGGTGTGTTAGTGACCACGTTATTCACACAACATTATTGCGGGATGTTTCAACAAAAAATGAGGTCAAAAGAATCACGTTAGTGGGGAAATCATTGACCGGACCATTATTTTTTAATGTTCAAATTCGTATTAACCAAAAACAAGTATCATGTAAACTTGTTTCAAAAACAGCAAGTCTAAAGCCGGGCTAGTGGTTTGTGTCGTAGAAATTACTACTTGAGGAACATGGTTTGATTCTTATCCAGCACAGGAAGTTATCAATTTTTTAGGAACGTGGGCAAGGATGCGAACGGTAAATGATCCTCTTAATTTAGGAACATGGGCCGATGAGATGTGATGATGTGATGAAAAAAAAGTAGTGGGAACGGGCCTGCATCGGGAAAAAAGGAAGAGGGAACGGGCCAACGTCTGGATATACGTGGGTTGTGCGGGCGATCCGGACGGGCTGCATGGGGTCGTGCGATCCACAACGAGCAACGATCAGGTCGTACAGATCTATCGCTAACTTCCAGTCAAGCTTTAGGAATTGGCGCAAGTACTACACCATGCAACAATTCTTCAAAAAAAATCATGTCCCTCATCACAAATCTTGAGTCTGGAGTTTGACTCTAGCTCCCAGCAAAAAAATTCTGGAATTAACACAATTTTTATTTTGATGCTATGAGGTATAAAAGGTTAAGTTCTTAAGTTTTCCAGTTTGAACAACTAAGATGCTGTAGCTTGTAGATTGAAGGGAGCATGCGGAGCCTGTGCGTCCTGGGTTCGATTCCTCGTAAGATAACCTGCATAAAATTGTGTAGCTTTATTCTGTCAAACATACAATAATTTATACAGTTTCAGTAAAGCACAAAGCACGGCATAAACTCCCACACGGAGGCGCGCCTGGGTCTTAAGCTCAACCCACCAAAACAGTTGCCGCACATATTCGATATTCTTGTCAGCGGAGAGAGCTTATTAGCCACATGAATTGTACGGCACATTAAACTAGCAAGCAAGCAGGCAAAAAATAAACAAATGATATATTATTTCCTCCTAACATTGTTTACTACCTCCCCGCAAAAAAAAAAAAAACCCATTGTTTACTACCTGCTACCTTCACTTTTCCAGATTGTTAGTGAGAATAACCCCCTATGCGGAAACCACATAATTTTTTAATCTTTAGAGGTACTTTAGTTTTTCCTATATGTGTCTAGATACTGCATCTTCAGGTCACGGCTAATGCTAGGGGATGCCATGGGACGCACTACAACTATTGACAAGTGGAAGATGCATGCAGTATTGATCGGAAGTGATGTGATAGTGTTTTCCCATCAAAGGATTTCTTCTTGGGGTGCTAGTCCTGTGGACCGGTAGAGCGGTGGACCGTGACTATGGAGGAATACATATCACATTCTCTCAAGGTGAAAACCATGAGAATAATGTACAACAATTAACTAGATCAATTAACTAAAGCCTGGAGCCTTGTATGCGGATTTGACGGAAAACTCACCCGAACGTGAGAGCCGCCACGATGCAGTGTCCAAATAGTCTAGCAACACTGGCGGCAGGGCTGCCAACAGTCCAGTCCATTCGGCATGCTCTGTCTACCCAAACTTCCGGCGAACCGAATATCCCACTGTCCGGAACAGGACGCCCCGGAAATTAGGACAGACTGGTCCGTGCATATAGAGAAAAGGGTAGGGAAGCCCACCCTGAGGGTCTCAGGACACGTCTATGGGTCTAACCAGAATTGGGCCCGTCCCTATTACCTATTGTGAAGGAGATCCCAAGGCGGGTATCCTCTATCTTTTGGATGGATCGCCAAAACTGGGAACCTCCTGGCCATGAGCACGCCAGGAGGGGTTCACCTCTCTGCTTGAATCAGCCGTAGCCATAGTCCTGCCTCGCCGCGCATGACATGCCACACCCATCATAGCATAAGTGCAACGTTCATGCGACAGGACGCCATAATGCCCAGCCCACCCTGGCCCTTGGGACTGCAGATACCTGCCCATTTGACCATGTGATATTTCTGGCGGCCGTCTGTGGCCTGCCAGAAGAACCTTGCGAGCTCCTTATCGAAGGAGCCATCAACACCTTCCGGTAGGATATACATCCCCATTAGAAACATGGGGGGACTCGCCAGGTTAGCAGAAATAAGGATCGATTTACTCCCCTTGGACGTAAACCGTCCGCACTAGGGCTCAGTCCGCGTCGCCATATGTTCTACCAACGGATCGAAGGCACTCATTATAATCTTTGAGTCGGCCGTCGGCATTCCCAAATAGGTAATGGGAAATGATGATAGCTTGTCTGCAGTTCAAGTTATCTGCAATCTGTTGTTGCTCGTCTGCCGGAAAGCCTATAATGACGACCTCGCTCTTATCAAAGTTGATCTTAAGTCTCGACATAGCCTCAAAATAGAGGAGCAGGAACTTAAGATTCACTATGTCAAGGGACGACCCTTCCACCATAATCATGGTGTTGTCCGCATATTGGAGGTGGGTGACACCACCCCCTGGATCCGATGGCCAACAACCCCTGATATGTTGCCTGATGTCCTAGCTTTATCCAGGATGCGCGCCAGAGTGTCAACGGCGGGGTTAAAGAGGAGAGGAGATATCGGGTCGCCTTTCTTCACTCCTGCAGAGGACGTGAAGAAAGGCCCGACCTCGCCATTGATATTGATCGTAGTCCTACCAGATCAGACTAACTACATGATCCAAGAGTATACCATCTGTCATCAAAGCCCCAACGCTGAAGTACCAACCTCAAGAAGGACCAATCCAGATGATCATAGGCGGCTGGAAGTCCAACTTGAGAAAGACACCCTTATGACCATTCGTCCTGACCTCAAGAACAATCTCATGGATCCGCCGCCCTATCAGAAAAGCCTTCTGTAGGGGGTGATCCAAGCGCTCTGCAACAGGGGCTAGACGGGTTGCGCACACTTTTGAGAAAATGCGCTCAAGCACATTAATTACCATGTGTGTCGAATGTGGCAGATATCTGTAGCCCTGACTATTTTGGGGATAAGGCTGATGACCCCATAATCAATCCGGGACACGTCAAAAGTTCCAATGTAGAACTCATGGAACATTGGCATGATCAGCGGTTTAAGAATGTTTCAGAACTTCTGGAAGAAGACCACCAGCAAGCAATCCGGCCCCGGGGCCGACCCCGCCTTTATAGAGGCGATGGCCCTGGCCACCTCTTTCGGGGAGAATGGGATGGTAAGCTCCACATTCTCGCTATCAGAGGCTCTATCCGCCGCCGACCAGAAGTCCTCCGACAGGGACACCCCACCCCTGGTTTCCGCCGTGAATAGCTCCTTAAAGAAAGAGTAAATGTGGGATCTAATATCGTTTGGGTGTTCCAGGAGGGTGTCCCCCTCCCATAGACACATGATGGAGCACTTCCTACGGCGCGCAATGGCGATCGTCTGGAAGTAAGCAGTATTAGCATCACACTCAAACAGCCACTTCTGGCCCCCGCGTCGTTGCCAGAATAGCTCTTCACCCTTGAATATCTCCATCAACAAGGATTCAATGGCGCATCGCCGGAGCCAATCGTCAGCCGAGAGGCCGGTCGAATCGGCCTCCTCATCCAGGGTATTAATCTGGTCCAATAGTTCCCCTTTACGAGCCCTAAGATCCACACCAAGACTGGCTCCCCACCTACGCATGAACTGCCAGGAGACCTATGCACCTGATACTCTTCAATGGTTGGGAAAGAAGGAAATGCTACAATTAGAGCGGATGTTATCAACCTTTTTATGTAAATTAAGTCTGAATCTTAATGAAGACTGCAGTGTTTACCTGAGTTTCATCCCATTTGTTGAAATGTGGTTTCAATTTTATGCGGACTGTGTTGGATGATCAGCTCCGGTATCTATGTTCATGGACTGGTCTCTCTGTCCACGGTGGAATGCCGGAACAAATTTGCGGGTCAGCGTTGGAGATGCTCTTCGGTGGGTTTTTTGTCAGGTGATGTTCGTGTAGTCTTCATTCATACGTCACCTGAGATCGGTAGACTTCTTTTATAGGGAAGCAAAGCCTCCAAAGACCAGACACTTAAAACCAACTTCATTCATTGTCTTGTAACCAATCTTTTCAAATTTATAATGTGCATCAACTTTCAACGATGAAGTAATTAACAAAGATATATTGAAATCCCTACATGCCATGCTAGTAAAAAAAATACATTAATTGGAGCTCTCCAACCATACTTACGCAGAATTTGGCTTCTTCTTTTTTTGCGAAATAGTATGTGGCTATATAAAGTCCACATATACATAAAGCTCACAAATTCGCTATGCCGGCAACGGAAAGAAAAGAGAATAGTATCCAAATTCGTATACACACACTCAAACTTGACGTAAGCCAACCACTAGCACATCCACGTCGTATATGTATATAGGAAAAGGAGGCATCGTGAAATGGGGAGGAACTGCTTGGACAGTGAAAGCAACGAGCTCTTTTATTGCACCCCTTGATCAATTTGAGCCATCCATTCATGGATATCGAACGGTCTAGATTGATGTATACTGCTACAACTGCCTCAGCAGTATATGGTGTCTAGCAAAAGTCTGTGGCGCAGTTTACTATCTTTGAGGGTAGTTTGAGAAGATTTCAACCTGCCCGACACGCATTCACCTGTTCAAGCATGTTCTGCCGGCAAGGGTTCTGGCCGCCGTCGCTGTGCGCCGGCCTCCTCTGCTCAGTGATTCCTTCTCCCCTGGCGGCTCTTAAGCTGCCCCCGAGGAACCAACAATTCGTACAAAGACATGCAACAGCGAGCAGTAGAGCAAGGGATAATCTCACCGAGCAAGTCTAGGATCACGAGCTCGATTTCTCATTTTTGTGATCCTTGGATGGACGAATTGGAGAACCTGTACATGGAGAACTTGGTGATGTGTCCCTTCTAGAGATGGTCATGTTCAATACCAATCCAGGTTTCAAGTTGTAGGCTGGCAATTCCTTGAGAAGGAAGTTTTATGCAAAATTTAGTGATAGCTTAATGCAACTGTAGAAGATTCACCACACATCATCCGCCATAAGGAGCTATGGAGGCCGCATCGGTTGTGTGCAAACACATAGTCACCATAAATTTGGCCTTTATATCTCCCCGACATGTAGGACCCACCTATCATTGGGTCATACGTTCTTTCTAGCCTATTTACAACAATTTAGATTAAAAAATTGAGTATAATTCAACAAATAATAAAACAAAGCATTAATCAAAACTACAAATAATACAAGTACAACAAATAATCTGAATGTAGCAAATAATATGATCGAATAACTTGTTTTGATGTGGAAATAAATGATTTTTGAAGCAATGTTAATCGCTTCTCCCGGCTAGCTGCCAATGATGGTCAATATGATCCTTCTTCAGCTGATGAGGAGAGGCCGTGTCTTTAATCTTCTGTTATGCCTCATGAAATGATTGAATGCATTTGGGTTCCTACAAGGCATGACTGGCATGCCATTAGGTTCACAGTCAACGGGCCTGTCATTTCCCTCACATCCTCTATGATCATGTTGTGAAGGGTAACATAATATGTCATGATATTTGCCAAGACATACTTGCTCCAAAAATAAGCCAGGCCCGGGTCAATTGCAAACCTTGAATGAAATACTTCAAATGCCCCCTCAATGTCTTTCCTTTGAGCTTCTTGCACCTTGCATAATTGCTTATGTTTCCTACTCTTATGCTTAGAAAGTGTCAATGGATAGATGTCATTGGATAGATAATATCCCTTGTCATATTGATGGGGAATGACCTTGATGCCGCAAGGTGGAGAAGTATCTGGACCTAGCCTTGCAAATATATTATATATGCAAGATATTGATGTCATTGTGAGATCCAGATTACCCAATGTAGCAATGGAAAGATCCACAGATCTTCGGAGGCAACAACTTCCAAAATTATTGTTGGGTCATTCCAATGCCCGGTAAATTGGTTGTGCCAAGCTACAAGGCAATTCTTCCACTTCTATTGCATGTAGTCAGCATTCCCTGGCACCCCAAGCAAAGCTTTTGCTTCATGCATCTCTAGAAGCCTAGACGAGTCCTCGGCTTGGGTGCTTGCAGATACTGCTCTCCACAAGCCTTCATCATTGGCGAACACTTTCGTGCATTTGGTAATTCTATCTTCGACCATTCAAAGAGTGTCATCCATTGAATCAGCAAGGGATGAATATGCAAGCATCCAGAGTTTCGCGGTTCCCTTTTAAAAATTGGAAAAACATAGAAGATCGGTGGCATTTGTCTCAACGGCTTCCATGTCATCGGCAATTCGATGGAACGGGCGTCCGGTCACGCGGAAGCATCGCCGGAACACATATGGCGGGAAGGTACAACGCGATGGAAAGTAGTCTCCCATTTGCCGATAATGGGCTCCGACTCTGTCCCGATGAAATTCCACAGAAACAACCTAAGATAATGTAAACTTCCTCTTCTTCCTGGTGGATACTATCCTTTCAACTACCATCAATATCACCCCGTCTTCTTCCGCATCCGGGTATGACACCCCGGTTCACCTCTGGTCATTTTGGAGCGCACTCCAAAAGTTATGGCAACTCGGGGAGTTTGCTAGACCGGATCCGGGTATGACACCCTGGTTCAAGATGTTGGGCAATGTAATTGTATCCCACATTGTCGAGTTATTTGGCGTGGAGTGGTGTCTTCCGGTTTTCTAATACATGTTTTTGTCAGATCTTTATTGAATAATTTTACAAAGATGGTTGTGTGCATCTTTTCTTGCAGAGGCATATAAAAAATATGTCAACAGTTAATAAAGTCATATAAGGCCAAAGCTATGCATAGACGAAGAAAAAAGAAAAACCCAAAGCGATCAGGTCCACGATCGCCAAACTACAGAAATCACTATATCCGCACCAACAATGACCATAGTTCGCTCATCATAGATGAAATAGATTTACAAACAGATGAATGCTTGTGACTTTTCTTAGGTGATGTACAGTGTGACAGTGTTTTGATGAAGGTAGCAGAGCTGCTCTCAGTGATTAAGAGAGAACATGGTGTCAGTGTTCATTCACGATTTCATATATTCCCATCCTTTGATTCTTTATATTTCTGTAGTTGCTGTAAATAAATACGGAGTACAATAATTGGAGCTCTCGTACTGTGCTCACGTAATGTGTGGCTATATAGACCCGACACATACCTACAACTCCATGCTGACAAGCAACGAAAATGAAACATAAGCAATATATGCAACCTACCTAGTTAGACCTCTGTTGAACTATTTGCTTTTTAATAATATTTGGCCGTATGCATCGATCTGATGCAGAGGCCGGGGAGTCCCCCTTCTTGAAAAAAAAATGCAACCTACCTAGTAAACAACCATTCCCCCTTGACATAGCAACCAACAAACAATGAAACAAACGACCATATCTCAATCCTATAGGAAAAGGAGGCACCGGGGAATGGAGAGAAACTTGATGTTTTTGAGATGCAAACACCGAAATCCAATGGCCCCACAGCAGCATGCACCTCCTCCCCGGTGAACATCTAGAAGCGCGTCGACAAAGAAAATCAAAGCATGATTATGACTAAGAAGAAGTTAAGCAAGGGAACAAATTTCTAAACAAAAATGACGATGGTCGACTCTGGGTGGAGTGTAGACCTTGGAAAAAGCTAGCACTGCAATCTCACTCTACTAACCGGCGAGTAAATTATGTCACTTTGGGCCAAATACATGTGCAATGTAATCAAATATGCTTGGCTTTGTTGGAGCTGCTCCTAGCTTCTTTCTTTATACTAGCTACCTCTCACAAGTCACTCACAAAACATCACTACCATCGGTCGTACGACACTTATTAGGTCGGTCATTACCTCCCAAGCAGTATTCTCCATCACGCCCCTCATCGTGCCTCAGAGCTCTCTCCATAGCCTTAACAAAATTGAGAGAGCTTTCCTTTGGTCCGGCTCGGACAAGACAGCGGGAGCCAAATGCAGGTTTGTAGACCAAATGAATATGGTGGCCTCGGGGTGCTTGACACTGACAAGTTTGCACGTGCTTTGAGGCTTCGATGGCTATAGTATGAATAGACTAAACCCCACAGATTATGGATTGGCCTTAGAAACCCATGCACGGAGGAGGACCTCGAGTTTTTCTATGCCTCTACTACTATCATGGCAGGGGATGGCGCCAAAACACCTTTTTGGGGCTCCCCGTGGTTTCTTGGTCGCAAACCCAAGGATATTGCGCCACTCTTGTTTGCGGCCTCAAGAAGAAATAATTGGAAGGTCCGTGAGGCCCTCGCGGAAAATGCTTGGATCTTCAAGATCAATCATGGCACAGACACTGTTGTCTCCGCCGCCCACATTCGGGAGTTCTTCACTCTTTGGATGCTCCTTAATGACGTCCACCTTCATGAGCAAACCGAAGACTTCATCATTTGGAAGCATGTGAACGATGGGACCTACACGACAGCCACCGTGTACAAGGCTCAGTTCCTAGGCATGACTCTCTGCCCCGCATGGTCGAAGCGGAAGACCAGAAGGAGTACCAGGTTGTGGCGTCCCAGGCTGTTGACATCACCATCGATGTCAAACTTGGCACCCCTGTACTTCCCATGCTCTCGTCTCTCGAGATACGACCCTGGCATTGCCAACAACTACGCCGACATTGCTGATGCGTCCCTGATTTCTTTGGTCACACGCCCGGCGCAATCGGTGCCTTCAGTTGCCCTCGTCCACGGCGACGACCGGGTGCAGCCAACTGCATGCACAAAGCATCGACCACATGGCGTTCATCTTGTTGTTGAGAGCAAAGGCTCGCTCCTGCCACCATTACGGAAGGAAACTGAACCACATCCATGGCCGCCTCCCATTCAAGTGCAAATTGCAGGGAACAATGATATTCAGGTACTTGGCGTAGCATGCTGGCTATGTGTGGTGGCCACCTGACTATCAACCAAGGTTATGGAGCGAATTGCAAAAAAGGCTACTTTCCATACTGAGATGTCCCAAGAATTTCATTACTCGTGCTGCTACTTGTTCGGCTAGCAGAAAGACAGGCTTGGAGTCCACCGGTTGTGCCATTTATTTGGAATCTCTGCTATCAACATCTCCTCTATTAGAGTGAATTGCATAAAACCACCACATTTCAACTTAGGTTTGCAGAAAACACTCTTCTACGTTTTTGCTGCAGAAAACACTGATTTTTTTTCTAATCTTTTGCAGAAAGCACCAAACCTTCTGTTCGGGCAATTTAAGCACTATTATGACAGGTGGGACCCTGTTTTGTCCACGTGGCGTCACGGCCGCGAGCTGACGCCGTGTAACGGCGCTATAGTGCCCACCGATGCCCCTGTTAGGTCAATAGACCAGATCGAATCGACACTTCTTCCTCATCTGGAAATTTCCCCACCATCCCGGCGACGGCGCGCTCTCCTCTCTCTCTTTGTCTCATTCATGGCAACGGCGAGCCCGGACGCCGGTGGCGGAGTGGATGGCGGAGGCGGCGACGGTGCAGGAGGGTTTCTTGGCGGCGGAAATCCAAAGCCACCCGAGGAGGTCTGCGGGAGCTCTAACCCTAGCCAGGCCCCATGGAGCAGACCATCGTCCCCGTCGCTGGAGTACCGTGCCGCCGGCGCTCTGTCCCGTGCTGTGCAGGCTACTCCAACGGGGAGCCACCACTGGGCATCTGCATTCGGCAGTGTGGAGTAAGATATCTCCTCTGCCCCCCACCCCCCTCATTTTCTGTCGCTTCCATAGTTAGGGTTAGGTTTGTAAGTCAAAAATGATTCTTTTGCCTAGTACGAAGTGTTCATCTGCTCTGTAAATTAGATTGTAATGATATTAGTATGCTTTGTTTAGGAGACAATACAGTTACCATTTTTTAGTTCAGTAGAGAGTGTTATTCCCATGCTCTGTTTAGTAGACAAATAGCTATGCACTTTTTTATTATCCATGTAGAGTTGATTTTAATTGCTATGCACTGTTTATGTAGAAGACAGTGCTAATTTTAATTGTATGATTTAGTACAAAGTGTACTCATATTTTTAGTGTATTCAAATTGGCACTGATGATATTTGGGTTAGGATGCACTGTTTATTTAGTAGACATTAGGGCCACAGTTTGTTCTTATTTAAATTGGTATGCATTGTATATTTTGAATTGGTCACTTGTATTGTTTGTAGTTAGTACTCTACTGTTTAATTAATAAGTATAAGAATTGTTCCTTTTTGTAGCTTGTCTGATGATGTTTGGGAGGTTAGACTGTATTTTCATGATATGGATAACTTGGAAAGGACTATGTGTGTTTCAGACATCACTTTTTACAATCTGTTAGCACTCATAGAGATAGCAGGATATGGAAGTAAAGACTATATGCATTATGTGAGGGATGCTGGGTTGGGAGTAGCTGGTTTGGAGGAGATATGTGATGATGGCAAGGTGGATGAGATGCTGAATCACATTGCCAATAAAGATCAGAACATAGTAAACCTGACAGTAGTTAGGGGTAGTGAGCCCAGACTTGCAGATATAAACAGAGGTTATGTTTGTGATCAGCAAGTGATGACCAACAAGTATAGGGGATATATCGTAGTCCTTTCGATAAGTAAGAGTGTCGAACCCAACGAGGAGCAGAAGGAAATGATAAACGGTTTTCAGCAAGGTATTCTCTGCAAGTACTGAAATATGTGGTAACAGATAGTTTTGTGATAAGATAATTTGTAACGAGCAACAAGTAATAAAAGTAAATAAAATGCAGCAAGGTGGCCCAATCCTTTTTGTAGCAAAGGACAAGCCTGGACAAACTCTTATATAAGGAAAAGCGGTCCCGAGGACACATGGGAATATCGTCAAGCTAGTTTTCATCACGTTCATATGATTCGCGTTCGGTACTTTGCTAATTTGACATGTGGGTGGACCGGTGCTTGGGTGCTGTTCTTACTTGAACAAACATCCCACTTATGATTAACCTCTATTGCAAGCATCCGCAACTACAACAAAAGTATTAAGGTAAACCTAACCATAGCATGAAACATATGGATCCAAATCAGCCCCTTACGAAGCAACGCATAAACTAGGGTTTAAGCTTCTGTCACTCTAGCAACCCATCATCTACTTATTACTTTCCAATGCCTTCCTCTAGGCCCAAATAATGGTGAAGTGTTATGTAGTCGACGTTCACATAACACCACTAGAGGCTAGACAACATACATCTCATCAAAATATCGAACGAATACCAAATTCACATGACTACTAATAGCAAGACTTCTCCCTTGTCCTCGGGAACAAACATAACTACTCACAAAGCATAAACATGTTCATAATCAGAGGGGTATTAATATGCATAAAGGATCTGAACATATGATCTTCCACCAATTAAACCAACTAGCATCAACTACAAGGAGTAATTAACTCTACTAGCAACCTACTAGCACCAATCCCGGACTTGGAGACAAGAATTGGATACAAGAGATGAACTAGGGTTTTGAGATGAGATGGTGCTGATGAAGATGTTGATGGAGATTGCCCTCTCCGATGAGAGGAGCCTTGGTGATGACGATGGCGATGATTTCCCCCTCCGGGAGGGAAGTTCCCCAGCAGAACAGCTCTGACAGAGCTCTAGATTGGATCCGCCAAGGTTCCGCCTCGTGGCGGCTGAGTTTCGTCCCGAAAGGTTGCTTCTTCTTTTTTTCTGGACGAAAGACTTCATATAGGAGAAGATGGTCATCGGAGAGCCACCAGGGGGCCCAAGAGGTAGGGGGTGCGCCCTAGGGGGGGATGGCTCCCCCACCCTTGTGGGAAGGGTGTGGGCCCCCTGGTCTTCATCTTTGGCGAGGATTTTTCATTATTTATTATAAGGTATTCCATGGAGTTTCAGTACTTTTGGAGTTGTGCAGAATAGGTCTCTAATATTTGCTCCTTTTCCAACCCAGAATTCCAGCTGCTGTCATTCTCACTCCTTATGCAAACCTTGTAAAATAAGAGAGAATAGCCATAAGTATTGTGCCATAATGTGAAATAACAGCCCATAATGCAATAAATATCAATATAAAAGCATGATGCAAAATGGACGTATCAACTCCCCCAAGCTTAGACCTCACTTGTCCTCAAGCGAAAGTCGATAACAATAAATATGTCCCCATGTTTAGAGGTAGAGGCGTCAATAAAAATAAAATACGGACATGATGGCATCATGATTATTCTCATAACAGCAACATATATAGATATTGTCATATGATTACTTATGTTCAAGTGATGATCTATTCACAATGCAAAAGTATGAATCAGAAACCTTATTGAGAACCAACAAACTATAACCTCAATCATTGAAGCAATTGCAATTTATCATAACATCGGAAAGAGTCTATGTCAGAGCTAAAAAGGAAGTCCACATAGTCAACTATCATCTAGTCCTTCATAATTGCTAACACTCGCGCAATACTTGTGGTTACGGAGTTTTAATCAGACACAGAGAAAGATAGGGGCTTATAGTTTCGCCCCACAACCTTTTACCTCTTGTAATGTCAACAATAATAACTCATGCCCCCCTACATCCAATTAGATATATATATCGGGTTCTTTCTAACATGTTGGGCTTGCCAAAGGATAAAATGAAAAAGGGAGAGGTGAAGATCACCATGACATTTGCATAAGGTAGAAGATAATAATAAAAGATAGGCCCTTCGTAGATGGAAGCAGAGGTTGACATGCGCTTTTATGGTTGGATGCACAAAATGTTAATGCGAAAGAACATCACTTTATATTGCCCCTTGTGATGTGAACCTTTATTATGCAGTCCGTCGCCTTTATTACTTCCACATCACAATATCGTATAAAGCTTATTTCTCCCACACTAATCATATATATTTAGAGCAATTTTTATTACTTGCACCGATGACAACTTACTTGAAGGATCTTACTCAATCCATAGGTAGATATGGTGGACTCTCATGGCAAAACTGGTTTAAGGGTATTTGGAAGCACAAGTAGTATCTCTACTTGGTGCTGAGAATTTGGCTAGCATGAGGGGGAAAGGCAAGCTCAACATGTTGGATGATCCACAACAACATACTTTATGTCACATATAAGAAAACATAACCCATTACGTTGTTTTCCTTGTCCAACATCAAATCTTTAGCATGTCATATTTTGATGAGTGCTCCCAATCATAAAAGATGTCAATAATAGTATATTTATATGTGAAACCTCTCTTTCCTTATTACATCCTATTAATTGCAACGATGACCAAAGCTATGTCTGCCAACTCCCAACAACTTTTAATCATCACACTCTTTATATGTGAAGTCATTACTATCAATAAGATCAATATGAACTTCTGTTTCTTTTTATTCTTTTTCTCTTTTCTTTTATTCACCCAGGATCATAGAAGGAAAATCAAGCCCTTAACTCAACACTAATCTTTATTATATAGCTCACGAACTCGATTACATAGAAGGATAATAAAGCAAAACTCACAACTAGATCATGCCATAAACTTTATTCTACTAGATCAAAATATTACTAATAGGATCGAACTAAGGAAAACGGTAAAGATAGGAGGTGTGATTGTGATACGATACCGGGGCACCTCCCCCAAGCTTGGCAGTTGCCAAGGGGAGTGCCCATACCTAGGTGATTATGTCTCCTTTGTTGGTGAAGAAGGTGGAGTTGTTGATGACGGATAGTCACACATCGAGCGTAGGGGGTCTTCTAACTTGCGGATAATGCCCTTGAGTGCGATGATATGCTCCTTCAACAAAATATTTTCACGTGTGAGATACTTATTTTGTATACGAGCCAACTCAATCATCTTGAAAGCTTTGATTTCTGTAGGGGTAATAAGATTATGATCCAGTTGAAGGGTGTCTTCTGTTGCTGGAACTTGGTCCTCCATGGCCTTCTTGATCCCTTCATCCTTGTTGATCTCCATAGGTTCTTCTCTCTTCAGCTCTATCTTCATTAGCCAAGCATCGTTGCCCTCATGGTTGGAGGAGGAAGGAGACGACATAGTGCCTGGCCTTGACAACCCTGACAGAAAACATCTCGAAACAAAGACAGGAGATTTTTGCGTGATACGGGAGTCAAAACCCCCGGGAAATTATATAATGAATTTTACCGACCAAAATCGTGTAAGAAAACGGAGTCCGGAAGGCACACGAGGAGCTCACGAGGTAGGGGGCGCACCCAGGGGGTAGGGCGCGCCCTCCACCCTCATGGGGCCCTCGTGTCCTTCCCGGACTGCTATTTAATTTCCTATTTTTCTAAATATTCCAAAACGGAGAAATATTGCCTTCAAAATTGTTTTGGACTCGGTTTACTTACCGTACCACATACATATTCCTTTTTGAAGTCTAAAACGTTCTGGAAAGTGTCCCTTATGTATTCCTCTGGTGTTACGGTTTCAATAATATTGGTTTCAATATTTATGGGATTACCTAAGATATAATGTTTAATTCTTTGACCGTTTACCACCTTCGGATTTGTGCCTTCGAAGTTTGTTGATTTTTATGGCACCGGAACGATAGACCTCCTCGATAACGTAGGGGCCTTCCCATTTAGAGAGAAGTTTTGCTGCAAAAAATCTTAAACGAGAGTTGTATAGCAATACATAATCACCTACATTAAACTCACGCTTTTGTATCCTTTTGTCATGCCATCTTTTAACCTTTTATTTAAACAACTTGGCATTTTCATAAGCTTGGGTTCTCCATTCATCAAGTGAGCTAATATCAAATAACCTCTTTACATCGGCAAGTTTAAAATCATAATTTAGTTCTTTAATAGCCCAATAAGCCTTGTGTTCTAGTTCGACAGGTAAGTGACATGCTTTTCCATAGACCATTTTATACGGAGACATACCCATAGGATTTTTATATGCAGTTCTATAGGCCCATAATGCATCATCAAGTTTCTTGGACCAATTCTTTCTAGACCTATTGACAGTCTTTTGCAAAATTATTTTAAGTTCTCTATTACTCAATTCTACTTGACCACTAGACCGTGGGTGATATGGAGATGCAATTCTATGGTTGACGTCATATTTAGCAAGCATTTTACGGAAAGCACCATGAATAAAATGTGAACCACCATCAGTCATTAAATATCTAGGGACTCCAAACCTCGGAAAAATAACTTCTTTAAGCATTTTAATAGAAGTGTTATGATCAGCACTACTAGTTGGAATAGCTTCTACCCACTTAGAAACGTAATCAACAGCAACTAAAATATGTGTATATCCATTAGAGGAAGGAAAAGGTCCCATATAGTCAAAGCCCCAAACATCAAATGGTTCAATAACAAGTGAATAATTCATAGGCATTTCTTGACGTCTACTAATATTACCTATTCTTTGACATTCATGACAAGATAGGACAAACTTACGGGCATCCTTGAAGAGAGTAGGCCAATAAAAACCGGATTGCAATACCTTATGTGCAGTTCTATCTCCCGCGTGTTGTCCTCCATAAGTTTCGGAGTGGCACTTGCGTAGGATCTGTTCGTGTTCATGCTCAGGTACACAATGTCTAATAACACCATCTACTCCTTATTTATAAAGATGTGGGTCATCCCAAAAGTTTTGTCTCAAATCATAGAATAACTTTTTCTTTTGTTGGTATGTGAAGCTAGGTGGTATGAACTTAGCAACAATGTAATTAGCATAATCAGCATACCAAGGGGTACTACGAGAAGTACTTATGACATTTAATTGTTCATCAGGAAAGCTATCATCAATAGGTAGTGAGTCATCAAGAACATTCTCTAACCTAGATAAGTTGTCTGCAACGGGGTTATCAGCTCCTTTTCTACCAACAATATGCAAATCAAATTCTTGCAGCAAGAGAACCCATCTAATAAGTCTAGGTTTAGCATCTTTCTTCTCCATAAGATATTTAATAGCAGCATGATCACTATGGATAGTTACTTTAGAATCAACAATATATGGTCTGAACTTATCACAAGCAAATACAACTGCTAAAAGTTCTTTTTCAGTAGTAGCATAATTTCTTTGAGCATTGTCTAGAGTCTTACTAGCATAATGGATAACATTTAATTTATTATCAACTCTTTGCCCTAGAACAGCACCTAGAGCATAATCGCTAGCATCACACATAATTTCAAAGGGTAAATTCCAATCAGGTGGCTGAACAACAGGTGCAGAGACTAATGCTTTCTTAAGTATTTCAAATGCTTCTACACAATCTTCATCAAAGACAAATGGTATATCTTTTTGTAATAAATTAGTCAGAGGCCGAGAAATTTTTGAGAAGTCCTCAATGAACCTCCTATAAAATCCGGCGTGACCAAGGAAACTTCTTATACCTTTGATGTCCTTGGGACATGGCATCTTTTCAATAGCATCAACCTTGGATTTATCAACTTCAATACCTCTTTCAGAAATTTTATGCCCCAAGACAATACCTTCATTAAGCATAAAGTGGCACTTTTCCCAATTCAAGACAAGATTAGTTTCTTCACATCTATGCAAAACTCGATCAAGATTGCTCAAGCAATCATCAAAAGAAGATCCATAGACGGAAAAGTCGTCCATGAAAACCTCACAAATCTTTTCACAAAGTCAGAGAATATAGCCATCATGCATCTTTGAAAGGTAGCAGCTGCATTACATAAACCACGAGGCATACGTCTATAAGCAAAAGTACCAAAAGGGCATGTAAAAGTAGTCTTTCATTGATCTTTAGCCGACACAGGCATTTGAGAGAAACCAGAATAACCATCTAGAAAGCAGTAATGTGTATGTTTGCATAATCTTTCTAGCATTTGATCGATAAAAGGTAAGGGGTAATGATCTTTCTTAGTAGCCTTATTTAATTTGCGGAAATCAAATACCATCCTATAACCTGTAATAATTCTTTGTGGAATCAATTCATCTTTATCATTAGGAACAACAGTAATACCTCCCTTCTTAGGGACACAATGAACAGGACTTACCCACTGACTATCAGCAACGGGGTAAATTATACCTGCCTCCAGAAGCTTTAGTATTTCTTTTCTTACCACTTCTTTCATTTTAGGATTCAGACGTCGTTGAGGATCACGAACTGGTTTGGCATCTGCTTCCAAATTTATTTTATTTTGACATAGAGTGGGACTAATGCCCTTAAGATCATCAAGAGTATATCCAATAGCAGCACGGTGCTTCTTCAGAGTTTTCAATAATCTTTCTTCTTCATGCTCTGAAAGGTTAGCACTAATAATAACAGGATATATCTTCTTTTCATCAAGATATGCATATTTAAGATTATCAGGCAATGGTTTAAGCTCAAACACGGGATCACCCTTAGGTGGAGGGGGATCCCCTAGGATTTCAACAGGCAAATTGTGTTTCAGCATAGTTTCTTGTTTAAAGAATACTTCATCTATTTCCCTTCTTTCATTCATAAACATATCATTCTCATGGTCTAGCAAATATTGTTCTAAAGGATCACTAGGAGGTACGGAAATAGAAGCAAGACCAATAATCTCATCCTTACTAGGCAATTCTTCTTCACGGTGTTGTTTACTAAATTTAGAGAAATTAAATTCATGAGTCATATCATCCAAGCTAATAGTAACAACATTCTTTTCGCAGTCTATCCTAGCATTAACTGTATTCAAGAATGGTCTACCAAATATAATGGGACAAAAGCTATCTTGTGGGGAACTAAGAACAAGAAAATCAGCAGGATATTTAGTTTTCCCGCACAAGACTTCAACATCTCTAACAATTCCCATTGCTGAAATAGTATCTCTATTAGCAAGTTTAATTGTGACATCAATATCTTCTAACTCAGTAGGTGCAATTTCATGCTTGATTTCTTTATACAAGTCATAAGGTATAACACAAGCACTAGCACCCATATCACATAAGCCATGATAACAATGTTCTCCTATTTTAATAGAAATAACAGACACACCTACTACAGGTCTATATTTATCTTTAGCACAAGGTTTAGCAATTCTATCCGTTTCACCACAGAACTGAATAACATGCCCATCAATATTATCAGACAAGAGCTCTTTAACAATAGCAATATTAGGTTCTACTTTAACTTGCTCAGGAGGTGTATATGTTTTAATATTGCTTTTATGAACCACGATTGAAGCTTTATCATGATCCTTTATCCTAATAGGGAAAGGTTGTTTCTCAACATAACAAGTAGGAACAATAGGATCATTATAAGTGATAGTCTTTTCTTCAACTTTAATAGGTGCAGCTACTTTTACTTCTATGGGAGGATGATATTTAAACCGCTTCTCCTTAGGGAAATCAACATAAGTAGCAAAAGATTCATAGAAAGAAGCTACTATCTCAGAATCAAGTCCATATTTAGTGCTAAACTAACGGAAAATATCGGTATCCATAAAAGACTTAACACAATCGAACTTAGGTGTCATACCTGACTCCTTACCATTGTCGAGGTCCCAATCTTCAGAGTTGTGTTTAATTCTATCCAGTAAATCCCATATAAATCCAATAGTCTTCATCATAAAAGAGCCAGCACAAGAAGTATCAAGCATGGTGCGATTGTTACCAGAAAGCCGAGCATAAAAATTTTGAATAATCATTTCTCTTGAGAGATCATGATTGGGGCATGAATATAACATTGACTTAAGCCTCCCCCAAGCTTGAGCGATGCTTTCTCCTTCATGAGGCCAAAAATTATATATATAATTGCGATCACGATGAACAATATGCATAGGATAAAACTTCTGATGAAATTCCAATTTCAATCATTTGTAATCCCAAGACCTCATATCATCACATAGCCTATACCATGTCGATCCATCTCCCCTCAAAGATAAGGGGAAGAACTTGTTCTTAACAACATCTCCGGGTACACCTGCAAGCTTAAATAATCCACAAACTTCATCCACATATATTAGATGTTCATCAGGATGTTTTGTTCCATTTCCTAAAAAAGGATTAGCTAGCAGTTTCTCTATTATACCCGAGGGAACTTCAAAGCAAGTATTTTTATTTTCATTTTCAGTAGGTTCAATAGGTTGGGGAGCAACTCTTTGCTCTACTGGTCGGGGTGAAGATACCCCGAACAAGCCCCTTAGAGGATTACTTTCCATAGTAACAAGTGACAGTAAATTTCAGCACACTATATAAATTTTTCCTTACCAAATTCCACCTACCAAAGGCACTTCACTCCCCAGCAACGGCGCCAGAAAAGAGTCTTGATGACCCACAAGTATAGGGGATCTATCATAGTCCTTTCGATAAGTAAGAGTGTCGAACCCAACGAGGAGCAGAAGGAAATGATAAACGGTTTTCAACAAGGTATTCTCTGCAAATACTAAAATAAGTGGTAACAGATAATTTTGTGATAAGATAATTTGTAACGAGCAACAAGTAATAAAAGTAAATAAAGTGGAGCAAGGTGGCCCAATCCTTTTTGTAGCAAAGGACAAGCCTGGACAAACTCTTATATAAGGAAAAGCGCTCCCGAGGACACATGGGAATATCGTCAAGCTAGTTTTCATCACGTTCATATGATTCGCGTTCGGTACTTTGATAATTTGACATGTGGGTGGACCGGTGCTTGGGTGATGTTCTTACTTGAACAAGCATCCCACTTATGATTAACCTGTATTGCAAGCATCCGCAACTACAACAAAAGTATTAAGGTAAACCTAACCATAGCATGAAACATATGGATCCAAATCAGCCCCTTACAAAGCAATGCATAAACTAGGGTTTAAGCTTCTGTCACTCTAGCAATCCATCATCTACTTATTACTTTCCAATCCCTTCCTCTAGGCCCAAATAATGGTGAAGTGTTATGTAGTCGACGTTCACATATCACCACTAGAGGCTAGACAACATACATCTCATCAAAATATCGAACGAATACCAAATTCACATGACTACTAATAGCAAGACTTCTCCCTTGTCCTCAGGAACAAACATAACTACTCACAAAGCATAAACATGTTCATAATCAGAGGGGTATTAATATGCATAAAGGATCTGAACATATGATCTTCCACCAATTAAACCAACTAGCATCAACTACAAGGAGTAATTAACACTACTAGCAACCTACTAGCACCAATCCCGGACTTGGAGACAAGAATTGGATACAAGAGATGAACTAGGGTTTTGAGATGAGATGGTGCTGATGAAGATGTTGATGGAGATTGCCTCTCCCGGTGAGAGGAATCTTGGTGATGATGATGGCGATGATTTCCCCCTTCGGGAGGGAAGTTCCCCGGCAGAATAGCTCTGCCAGAGCTCTAGATTGGATCCGCCAAGGTTCCGCCTCCTGGCGGCGGAGTTTTGTGCCGAAAGGTTGCTTCTTCTTTTTTTCTGGACGAAAGACTTCATATACACTAGTAGAAAAAGGGTCAAACGTGAAGCACATTAGTGCCGGTTTGTATTTGAGACAGCACTAATGTATACATTAGTGCTGGTTCCAACGGCTAGCCGGGACGCTTTCATTAGTACCGGTTCGTGCCACGAACCGGTACTAATGAGAGTGGTGGCAGGATGTCAGAATGGGGCCCCTCCAGCCCCTTTAGTACCGGTTCTTGGCACAAACCGGTACTAAAGGTCGTCCTACATAAACCCTTCGTCCACCCGAGCTCGCTCTGTTCTTCTCCTTTCCCCTCTCCTCTCTGTTCTTCCCCTCTTCCTCTCGAGCTCATCACACATTTTGCCCAAAATTTGTCAAGATTTGAAGGCCCCCATCCATTCAAATGATCACAAAGGTTAGCAACTTTGTCCTTTCATCTCTCATTGCTAGATTAGCTCTTGCAATGCTTTATATAGTGATTAATTTGCGAGTTTAGTAATTTGGGAGGATATATATATGTGTGCTAGTATTTGATTTATATGCAATTTGAGGTCAAAAATAACACTTAGTTTGCATGTGTAGGTGTGGTTTACTTAGTGCCTTCTAAATCTCCATCATAGCCACCGTCGATCGCCCGCATCGTCCCGTCGCCGGCACCACATTGTGGTGAGCCTCTTGTTCATGAAATTTTATATAAAAATTGATGTTTGTGTGATTTGGATATATAGTTACTCGTATAATTATCTTACCCGTACGTTGTTTGTTATACATATAGTGCCATGGTTTTGATATCCGTCCCCGTTGGCCCTAGTCTTGTTATGATTCGGATGTGGTGTGTATATTCTATTTTAAAACTAGTTGCATTTCGTGTTTATGACAAATTATGCCCATCAAGTTGACATAGAAATTTTTTCTAGGAGGTATGTGAACCGGAAATTCCAACCGACCCTATTGCCGAGAGGTTAAATTTAGTTGAAAGAGAAAAGGAGTACTTGAAAGAAAAATTGAAAAGAATTGAGGGGAAGAAGATGGAATTGGAGTTGCATGTTGCCGATGTCGTCGATGATCACAAGATCAAGATGGAGAAAATGCGCTTGATGACTAGAAAGATTAGAAAATATGCCATCGATAGTGAGGCTTGGTATCATTATGCTGTTGGATCCATTGTTACCTTAGTTGCAATCTTGATCGTATTTGTTGTTGCATTTAAATGCTTTAGCTAGAGAGTTATTTGTTTGTTGCATTTAAGTGTTGTATGAACTTTATGTATGAACTTGTATTAATTTGGTCTATTTGGTGTTGTGTAATGAAGATGAGCCGGCAATGGATGTATGATGACCGATGCTCTCCCCAGTTCATTGAGGGCGTGCATACTTTTCTGCTTGCGGCTGAGGCAAACAAGCGGGCGGATGGTTTTATGCCTTGTCCATGTGCTCGCTGTAAGAATGGTCACAATTACTCTACGTCAAGAACCATTCACGTCCACCTGTTTAAGTCCGGTTTCATGCCCCATTATAATGTTTGGACCAAGCACGGAGAAAGAGGGGTCATGATGGAAGACAATGAAGAAGAAGAGGACGACGACAGCTATCCTGGCCATGGGTTCCCTGAATACGATGATACAACAATGGGGGAAGAAGCTGAGCCGGTAATGCGGGAAGATGCTGAGCCGGCAATGCGGGAAGAAGCTGAAGAAGAGGCATCAGATGAGCCCGTTGATGATCTAGGTCGGGCCATTGCCGATGCAAAGAGAAACTGCGCAAGTGATTTGGAGAAGAAGAAGTTGCAGCGCATGTTAGAGGATCACAAAAAATTGTTGTACCCGAATTGCGTAGGTGACAAGAAAAAGCTGGGCACCACACTGGAATTGCTGCAATGGAAGGCAGAGAATGGTGTATCTGACAAGGGATTTGGAAAGTTGCTGGTAATGATAAAGGATATGCTTCCAAAGGACAACGAATTGCCCGAGAGTACGTACGAAGCAAAGAAGGTTGTCTGCCCTCTAGGGTTAGAGGTGCAGAAGATACATGCATGCCCTAATGATTGCATCCTCTACCGCGGTGAGTACGAGGATTTGAACGCTTGCCCGGTATGTGGTGCATTGCGCTATAAGATCAGCCGCGATGACCCTGGTGATGTCGAGGGCCGGCGCCCCAGGAAGAAGATTCCTGCCAAGGTGATGTGGTATGCTCCTATAATACCACGGTTGAAACGTTTGTTCCAAAACAAAGAGCATGCCAAGGCGATGCGATGGCACAGAGAAGACCGTAAGAAAGATGGAAAGTTGAGAGTACCCGCTGATGGGTCGCAGTGGAGAAAAATCGAAAGAAAGTATGGGAAGGAGTTTGCAGATGACGCAAGGAGCGTATGGTTTGGTCTAAGCGCAGATGGCATTAATCCTTTTGGGGAGCAGAGCAGCAACCATAGCACCTGGCTTGTGGCTCTATGTTTGTATAACCTTCCTCCTTGGTTGTGCATGAAGCGGAAGTTCATTATGATGCCAGTGCTCATCCAAGGCCCTAAGCAACCCGGCAACGACATTGATGTGTACCTAAGGCCATTAGTTGAAGAACTCTTACAACTGTGGAATGGAACAGGTGTACGTGCGTGGGATGAGCACATGGGGGAAGAATTTGACCTAAGGGCGTTGCTGTTCGTGACCATCAATGATTGGCCTGCTCTCAGTAACCTTTCAGGACAGACAAACAAGGGATACCGCGCATGCACGCACTGTTTGGACGATACCGACAGTATATATTTGGTTAATAAGAATGTGTACCTGGGACATCGTCGATTTCTTCTGAGCAGGCATCCCGTAAGAAAGAAAGGCAAGCAATTCAAAGGTGAGGAGGATCACCGGACGAAGCCTTGCCACCGTACTGGTGTTGATGTACATGATATGGTCAAGGATTTGAAGGTGGTCTTTGGAAAGGGTCCTGGTGGACAACCTGTTCCGAATGACGCTGACGGACGCGCACCCATGTGGAAGAAGAAATCTATATTTTGGGACCTGCCCTATTGGAAAAACCTCGAGGTCCGCTCCGCAATCGACGTGATGCACGTGACGAAGAATCTTTGTGCGACCCTGCTTGGCTTCTTAGGCGTGTATGGGAAGACAAAAGATACACCTGAGGCACGGGAGGACCAGCAATGTATGCACGGAAAAGACGGCATACATCAGGGTCATGCAAGCTATGCTCTTACCAAAGAAGAGAAGGAAATCTTCTTTGAATGCCTGCTCAGTATTAAGGTACCGTCTGGGTTCTCGTCGAATATAAAGGGAATAATAAACATGGCAGAGAAAAAGTTCCAGAACCTAAAGTCTCATGACTGCCACATGATTATGACGCAACTGCTTCCGGTTGCATTGAGGGGGCTTCTACCGGAAAATGTTCGATTAGCCATTGTGAAGCTATGTGCATTTCTCAATGCAATCTCTCAGAAAGTAATCGATCCAGAAATCATACCAAGGTTACAGAATGATTTGGTGCAATGTCTTGTCAGTTTCGAGTTGGTGTTCCCACCATCCTTCTTCAACATCATGACGCACGTCCTAGTTCACCTATGCGAAGATATTAACGTTTTGGGTCATGTATTTCTACACAATATGTTCCCCTTTGAGAGGTTCATGGGAGTCTTAAAGAAATATGTTCATAACCATGCTAGGCCAGAAGGAAGCATCTCCAAGGGCCGTCAAAATGAGGAGGTCATTGAGTATTGTATTGACTTTATTCCTGACCTTAAGCCGATTGGTGTTCCTGAATTGCGGCATAAGGGCAATCTGGATGGAAAAGGCACGCTAGGAGGGGAACAAATAATATGTATGGACGGACATTCTCTCACTGAAGCACACTACACAGTTCTACAGAATTCCGCCTTGGTGGCTCCGTATATGGATGAACGCAAGAATTTGCTATGCTCCAAACACCCGAAGCGGTCTGATGACTGGATTACACGTGAACAAACCAGGAGTTTTGCCAGCTGGTTGCAAGCACGTACCATGCATGACACCTCTATTGAAGATGACCTGTACTTGTTGTCCCAGTTACCATCTTCGAATATAATGACTTCCAAAGGGTACGAGATAAATGGTAATACATTTTACACGATCGCCCAAGATAAGAAGAGCACCAACCAAAACAGTGGTGTCCGCTTTGATGCAGAAACCAAGACGGGAAAGGAAACATATTATGGTTATATACAGGACATATGGGAACTTGACTATCGACGTGGTTTGAAGGTCCCTTTGTTTCGGTGCAAATGGGTCAATATGACACGAGGCAGGGTGACGGAAGACCCGCAGTACGGAATGACAACAGTGGATCTCAACAATCTTGCGTATGCAGACGAACCATTCGTCCTAGCCAATGATGTGGCACAAGTTTTCTATGTGAAGGACATGTCTACCAAGCCAAGAAAAAGAAAAGATAAGGAAGCGAATGCATCGTACGATGAGCCAAAGCGGCACATAGTTCTTTCTAGGAAGAGAAACATCGTGGGAGTGGATGACAAGACAGACAAGTCAGAAGATTATGAAAAGTTTGATGAAATTGCTCCATTCACAGTGAATATTGACCCGAGCATCCCGTTAAATGATGAAGATTTTCCATGGCTACGACGCAAAGGGACACACACGAAGAAAAAGTTTCACACCCAAAGATCTGGGATGTGATCGGCTTAACTATCATCACTTTCTTCTGTGTTTCACACCCAGGAGGGAATCTCTGTAATAGTTAGGGTAGCTAGTTATGTGTTTTGGCATTTGAAACGCGAAGAAATTTTATGTGCAAGCAAATTCTTTCATGCATTTACTGATTTTTTCAGCTAAATGACCCTGAAATTGAAAAGCATTTCAAATGAACTCAGAAAAGGATGAAAGTTGGCATGGTATCATAATTTCACCCACATAGCATGTGCAAAAAAGTAGAGAGGGTTACCGCAAAAACTGGATGCACTTTGTGTACAAAATGGACAATCTGTTTCGAAGTATCAGGGTTTCGGACGAAAACTCATCCGTTACAAAGGCATTTCATTTTTTAAATAACTTAAGCATTACCAAATTGAATATAATGATAAAACACACTAATATTAAACATAAGAAAAAAGAATAACTCAAAAATGTATTTTCAAAGTTAAGTTATTCACAAACTAGTGATTCACACAAATTTCAAATAATTCAAAATTTAAACTATTCAAATTTAAAAACTACCGGCACTAACTGAAAGTTTCTAAAAACTATCAAAAATATTCACAAAGAAACTCTAAATACAGCAAAAAACAACTAAAAATAAATAAAACAAAATAAATAAAGCAGAAAAGAAAAAACTAAATGAAAAAAGCCCACCTACCGGGCCACAGCGGCCTGCATACGACTAGAAACCCAACCTGTTGTTGGGCCAGGATGCAGGCCCGCAAGCCCAATAGGCCCCACAGGGCAGAGTAGCAGAGGTAGGCCCAGAAGGCCTGCTTTAGAGAGGAGCTCGAGACAGCAGCGGCGGCGGGGCTTATAAGCAGGTGTGAGCGCCCTTCAGCTAGCGAGGTGGGACTAAACTTCTGCGCCCCTCGCCTGGCAGCGCACCCCCTTTAGTACCGGGTCGTGACAACAACCGGTACTAAAGGGGGGTCTTTAGTACCGGTTGGAGCCACCACCCAGTACTAAAGGTCTGCCCTTCCCGCTGCTTGGCCTGGCCAAAACACGCCTTTAGTACCGGTTGGTGGTCCAACCGGTACTAAAGGTGCCTTCTATATATAGAGCACTTCAAAAAAATTTATTCTCCCCCCTCTGTTTCTTCCCGATCGATCGATCGACGCTGTCGCCGCCCCCCTCGCGCGCCGTTGCCGTCGCCGCCCCCATCCTCGTCCCCGCCCTCATCCCCGTTGCCGCCCCTGTCCCCGTTGCCGTCGCCGCCCCGGGCCGGTCCCCGTCGCGCCGTCCCCGCATCGCCGCCCTGTCACGCCCCGGCCCGTCACCGCCCCGGGCCGTCGCCTCGCCGTTGTCGTCGCCCCGCTGTGAGCTCTCCCCCTCTAACCCCTCTCCCTCGCCCCCGGTGGCCACCATGGGCGCCCCCCCCGACCCCATACACACACACACAAGCATGCATGATGAACACACACACACGCACATTTCCTTAAGTTAATTAGTATATACGTATTTTAATTTGTATGTTTAATTAGTATAGATTTTTCAGATTATTATTTTTTCACTAGTATATATGTATGAATGCATGTTAGATGGATATAATTAGTGTTTAATTAGTATGGAATTTTTTATATAATGTTGTTTTTCTGTTTTAATGGATGTATAGAAGTTGTTTTTTCTGTTTTTAGTGTTAGATGCTTAATTAGTATGAAATAGCATATAGAATTTTGACATATGCAATGATGATAGCATAATTAGTGTTACATTTGCATATAGTATTTGTTGTCGACGATGCCCGGCCCGCATCCTCGCCGTCGACCCGTTCGCGATGATGTCCTGCTTCCGAGGACCCATGTCCGGGACTGGGCTCCGCCGGGCTGGCACTGGGAGGTGCTACCTTCAGGGGCGTGACGCTTGGTGAGGAACCCGGCCCCGGGTCCCGTCGTCGACCCTCATCTCCTTTGGTGGCATTCGCGTGGGACACTTTCAGTGCGGAGGGAGCCGGCCCCGCCGGAGGTGGTACGTCGCCGTGTCAGGGAGGAGGACGAGCACGTCCATCGCTACATGGCTGCTATGGACATCAGGTTCTCCAATACCTGGCAAGTTCTTTGGGGAGATCACCCGAGCTATGATCCAGTGATGGTTCCTTCACTTTGGTTGTCCACCGCTTAGATTACTCTCTAGTATTCGATCTTTATTAGCTAGCTAGCTAGCTAGTGATGTATTCGATATATAATATTCGAGATGATTTATTCGAGATTATATATATTATTTGAGACGATGTATTCGAGATTATATCTATTATTCAAGACGACGTATTCGAGATTAAATCTATTATTTGAGATGATGTATTCGAGATTATATCTATTATTCAAGACGATGTATTCGAGATTATATCTATTATTCGAGACGTTGTATTCGAGATTATATCTATTATTCGAGATTATACTAAATTGTTTTATATTTCTTTTGGCATAGTTAAATAAAAGCTATGGCGGACAATACCGACAGAGAGAGAGAATAGACCATGTTCGATATCATACGCGGGCCAGATGATGATCAGAATGAAGAAGATTTTGACGGCTCCGAATTTCTAAACAACACCGGAGAGGGTGATATGATATTCGATCGCGACGACCGAGAAGATGAAGTCATGAACTACGACGAAGAACATGTTGATCCTGAAACAACAAACACCGGCGAGGTATATATATTTATATAAGCAGGAATATGGTGATCATCGCATGTTTTAAATGAGTTGAAGATATATTAACGAATCGATCTTTCTTCTTTCAGCCATCCCGATCGAGCAAATCTTCAGGCACAAGGACGAAACGAGGCCCGAAGAAAAAGTTGAAGGAGGGCGTAAAGTACAATATCGAGGCATTCAAACCTAATGGCGAACCATTAGCACCTAAGAAGATTGCGGACAAGTTCGTTCGTCAGTGCGGAGTTCTTGTGAAGGACCAACTCCCGATCTCCCTTCAAGAATGGAGAAAGCCAGCAAAGCCACATCCAGATGTTACTTTTGTCGACGAGAATCAAAAAAACTGTTTTGGGATACTCTCATGGAACATTTCACCCTACCAGATAATATCACAGAAGCAGATGTGCGGAAAGTCAAGGACGCTGCTTTTAGGAAGATGGCGGTTGCATTCAAGAACCACAAGAGAATGACGTGGGAGAAGTACATCAAGGGAGGAAGGAAGACTCCAGTATTCGAGGGGATACTAGAGAATCAAAGTGCTCATTGGGATGATTTCTTGAAATTCAAGGATTCAGAATTAGCTAAGGAACGATCGAGAATAAACAAGAAGAATGCCGAAAAAAGGATAAGTTCCATAAGCTGGGGCCAGGTGGCTACGCGGTGGCAATGCCTAAGTGGGATAAGTCTGAGAAAGAGATGGAGGATGCAAGTGTCACTCCGGTTACTAAGAGCTGGCCCCCCAGGTGCAGGACTTGGTTCTATGCACATGGGGGGAGTTGGACCCGAAGACAGGCAATGTTTCGACGAAGACATGTCTGAACGGAGCCGAAGATGTGCTACTTGTTGCAATAGAAGAGGCTCGATCGGGGGTGTTCCAGCCCAACAGAGAGAACGATGAGCTTATGTGTGCCCTGGGAAATCCTGAACACCCGGGAAGAACACGAGACAAGGGCGCTCTTCCGTGGTACGAGGGGTTTTCGGACTGGAACGCCGACTACAGAACCCGTGAGAGAAAGAAGATTGAAGAGGAGAAGAAGAGGAAGATGGAGGAGGAGCAGAGGAAGCGGGACTATGAACGCCTTCAAGGCCTAGAAGCAAGTCAAGCGGAATTGGCAGCTAAATTCCAGCGGCAGCAGGAGCAGATCGACTCACTTAGCCAGCAAAGGGGGTCTCAGCAGCTGCAGCAGCTAGCGGATGATCCAACATTGGATACCACCGCCCCATCCATGCCGAGAAGCAGCGTGGGTTCCACCCCGGGCGACGCAGTAGTGCTGGATAGATACCCCGTGGATGACATCACGGAGAACACTAACTGCGAGCTACACTTCAAAATGAAGAACATATCCATGAAGGTGGTGGACGCCGTTGCTTTTTCAAATTCCCTCAAGGCAACCTTCCATTGCAACCCGATTCCAGCGGGCTATGCTCGTGTCTTGGTTGATGAGGTTGTGGACCCATATTCGGAGCTACAGCTTGACATTCCTGGAGGTGACGACGAGCACACATTGGGAGAGGCCATACATCGTGTCATCCTATGGAGAAAGGATTGCATCATCTTTCGCAGGCCACCAACACCGCGTCACCCGACTCCTCGTCGAAGTCCGCCACCGAGTCAGCAGACTCCCGCTCCTCCAAGTCCACCAACGCGTGAGGCCACTCCTCCTCCTCCAAGTCCGGCAAAGTGTCAGGCCACTCCTCCTCCAAGTCCGACACAGCGTCAGACGTCCACTCCTCCTCCAAGTCCGGCACAACCTCAGGCCACTACAAGTCCGGCACAGCTTCAGGCCACTCCTCCTCGTCCAACTCAGCCCCGTCAGCCGTCTCCGCCGCCTCAGCAATCGCAGAAGAGACACCCCGCAGCTATGGTGCGTAGCGGTACGAGTTGAGGTCATAGTACAGGAAGTACAGGCGGAGGCAAGCGATATAAATATGGTCCAAACCTCACTACTCCTCTTCCTGTGAGGGCTTACGACAGGACCGAGGAGCAAACCAATGCCATAGTGTAGGCAGAACTCGACGCCCATTTTGGACCGAAATCGCCACCGCCGCCAAGGGAGAAAGTGCCTGTGGAAGTAGTTGAGCACTTCATTCGTATGGCTGAACCACCAGCTCCTAAGCCTGTTGACACAGACTATGAGCGCCACATCAGGAAGTTACATCGACGACGTCTACAGAAGGAGGCGAGCTCGAGCTCGAGCAAACAACAAGCAGTTGTCAAAAAATGCGGGAAAACCGTTGCCCAGCTGGGAAAACAGGCGGCGCAATCGATCCCCCCGCTTGTTGTGCCGCCAACAACACATGACAGTACGCGCACCCAATATTATCGTGGCCAAACAGTTTATGTTCCCGAGGTGGGCGATGTGGTAATAATCCAGGAGCATATAATGCGGGCTGAAGAACTCAAGATCACTATTGGACAACTCCTCGAGATCGAGGACATGCCTGGGATTACAGAGGAGGAAATAAAACGGAAATATGTCCGGGGCCAACCTTTGGTCGAGCCAGAAGATGTCAACAAGCTCCCAACGAGAATGTATGAATTGCATCAATGTACATGGACATTACCAAGAGATCCAATCGAGAGTCCCTCATGGTGAATGTCAAGAAGGATGATTACTACCATGAGAAAGTTGTGGCCGTTGAGTATCCTGAACTGTTTCAGTTATACAATCAAGACGCACTCGACAAATCTATCGTCAGTTGCTATTGTCTGTAAGTGATTTCTTTCTGTAATTTAAGTCTCAAGCTAGCTGTAGTGATCCTTTTGATCAATCATTACCTGTAATTATCCTCACTATATTCTTTTCTGTGGTATTATGTAGGATGAAGATGTATGAAATGAGAAAAGGTGGACGCTATGGCATTGGGTTCATTGACCCAAACACCGTTAATGAATACACATGGAAAATGAACAAGCATCAAGAAAAAGAGGTAGAGGACAGCATGCTAGAGTTCTTGAAGCGCCTCAAATACAATGAAGATATACTACTTCCTTACAACTTCAAGTGAGTCACACTTTCTTGTACTACAAATTCTCTGTTTTTGCCTACCAGCTAGCTAGCTACATGCTTTTGCTTACATATGCCGCTTAATTAAGACATGCAAACGTGTGTGCATGCAGATTTCACTGGATCTTGTGTATCATTAAAGTTGACGCCGGAACAGTTGAAATACTGGACTCGCTACTTAAAAAACAAAGTGACTATAACATCTTGTTTGGGATAGTCAATAGGTAATATCAATCATTATTAACTACATATCTCGGCCTATTTAGTAATTCGTCATTTCATGATATGAACTATTTAATAACCCCTTTATTCATTTTCTTTGTCGGCGGGCAGGGCTTGGGCAAGGTTCATCAGCGTCACGGAAGGCGAATGGAAACCAAAGCTGAAATGGTTTCGATCCAAGGTAAGTAATTAAGTAGTACTAGCTAGCTAGCTAGCTAGCTGCCATCTCTTTAATTATCATGCTTGATTAATTATTATCTGATCAAATTAAATTCCATTCTCGTAATAAAGGCCCTGAAGCAGGCGCAGGGGACTGATCTGTGTGCATTATGCGTTTGCGAGAACATTCGCATGATGGCGTCCGAAAGGAGCAGATCTCAAAGACAGGAATGGGTACGCTTGTTAGAACACTATTCACAATTTTTACACCATTATCGATATCTAGTCACACAACTAATACACATGTATATTGATCTCCTTCTTAACAGTTCAAAGAGGTGCGGGACAAGCTCCTACCAACGGAGCGCGTAGAAGCACTTCAAGAGGAAATAGCGGGATTTTTGCTCGACCAGGTCATAAATCCGAAGGGAGAATACTATTACCCGCTACCGCCCCCATGAACCACTTCCAATTGTCATCGTGCTCCGAAGGCACCAATTAGGCTAATGCCACTGGCTCCGAAGGCAACATGCATATGTAGGAGAAATTGTATATAGCTATACATGTGTGTATGTGTGAATTAATATGGTTTGTGAGACATTGATGATATATATATGATTGGTTCTACTAGAAATTCTATTTATATATATATATGCATAACGTGTACAATGTGTAGTACCGTAAAATACCAGCAAACGAAAAAGAATTAAAATGGAAAACACAAAATTAAATGAAAAAGAAATCATAAAACCAAAAAACCCACAACCACTTAGTACCGGGTGGTGTTACCAACCGGTACTAAAGGGCTCCCGGCCCCCGGAGCTGGCTCGTGCCACATGGTTCCCCTTTAGCACCGGTTCATGCTGAACCGGTACTAAAGGGGGGGGCCTTTAGTGCCGAACCTTTAGTGCCGGTTCCTGAACCAGCACTAAAGGGCCTTACGAACCGGTGCTATTGCCCGGTTCTGCACTAGTGATAGGAGAAGATGGTCATCGGAGAGCCACCAGGGGGCCCAAGAGGTAGGGGGTGCGCCCTAGGGGGGGAGGCTCCCCCACCCTCGTGGGAAGGGTGTGGGCCCCCTGGTCTTCATCTTTGGCGAGGATTTTTCATTATTTATTATAAGGTATTCCATGGAGTTTCATTACTTTTGGAGTTGTGCAGAACAGGTCTCTAATATTTGCTCCTTTTCCAACCCAGAATTCCAGCTGCTGTCATTCTCACTCCTTATGTAAACCTTGTAAAATAAGAGAGAATGGCCATAAGTATTGCAACATAATGTGAAATAACAACTCATAATGCAATAAATATTGATATAAAAGCATGATGCAAAATGGACGTATCAGCAAGTTCCTATAGCCAATGTTGGAGAGAGCATTGTATATGAGGTGAATGATGTTGGGCTGGTGTACAAGTCACCATCCAAAGTATCAAAAAGAGATGCAGTAGTTGAGGATCCTGAACCAATCCAATTTTTCTCCACACAGCAGAGCCACAATGTTGATATGGAGCAAAGCAATGTTGATATGGAGCAAGGCAATGAAGCAGATGTTGATATTGATCAAGGAAATGGAGATGATGTTGACATGGAGCAACAGGAGTTAGAAAGAAGTACGGAGCTTAGAAGAAGATCAAAAATTCAAAGATTTAAGCAGCATCAGAAGAATGTTGAGAGGGTGCAGGTAGTGAAAAGAAAACTTCCCGTGCTACTAACTGAAGATGACTCAGACTTGGAGGAACATGAGGATTTCATGGCTAGGATGGCTGAGCTAAGGAGACGGAGAGAGAGGACCCACTCTTACCCTTTGAAGGTGACACAAATGTAGATGAACCTTATGAGATACAAGAGGAAGTGCATGAGTGAAATGCAGAGAAAGAGGAGCATGGAGATCATGAGGAACTTGAAAAGGAGGTGCTACCATAGGGGCAAAAGAGGAAGAAGTTGAAAGTAAGAAAGGGGCCAACCACAAGATCACATGCTAGTTTGGAGCAACAGTTTGAGGATGTTTGGGCACCATCATCTAATGAGGATCCAGATCCTGGTGATTTGAAGGAAGAGCAAGATGATGGGGCTATACCCCTACCATTTGTGCTAGGCAGTAAGTCTAGGACTAAAAAAACCCAAACTATGGGTATGGTATCATGAGGATAGAGAGAGCCCAGAGCTGGAGTTTGCTAAGAAGTTATGCTTTGATAATGTGTACCAATTTAGAAGGGCACTTCTCACTTTCCACGTAGCACAGAACATAAACTATCAGTTTCATAGGAACTGCAATGACATAATTATAGCTATGTGCACACATGAAGACTTCCCTTTCTTCATTGCAGCTTCTGTGGTGGGAAAAGAGAAAACTTTCTGCATTAGGAAAACAGATTTGCTGCACACATGTCCAGCTGTAGCAGAGAGCACCAAGGTGACTACATAGTGGGTTACACATCAAGTTTTAGAAGCAATAAGAACAGACCTGAACACACCAATAAGTACAATAATGCAAAATCTGAAGAGCAAGTATGGAGTTGAGATTAGCACTCATATGGCCTACGGGGCTAAGAACAATGCTATTAAGGTGGTGCAAGGAGATCAAAGGGGGCAATACATCAGGATCAGGGATTACTTGCAGGCTGTTTTAGACACCAATCTAGGTAGTAGGTGCATTGTCACTACTAAGTTCCTAAAAGACCATCCAAGCATCAATCCAAGGTTCCATGGTTTGTTCATATGTTTAAATGTTTGCAAGGAAGGATTTTTGAATGGATGTAGACCATTCATAGGTGATTACAAAAACTGTGTTATATATGACATAAATGTGATGCACCATACTTTGTTTATAACATATCTTGTGTGCCATTGCAGGTGTGGATGGATGTTTCATCAAGCTCTCCACTGGCCAACAAATCCTTGCTGCCACAGGAAGGGATGGGAATAATAACATCTATCCCATTGACTTTGTAGTTGTGGACAAAGAAGACACAAAGAGTTGGACCTGGTTTCTCACAGAACTGAAGGCAGCTATTGGTCGAGAATCTGGGAGATTTGGTTTTTACACCATAATCTCTGATAGACAAAAGGTATTATAGAATTTGCTCATAGCATTTGCTTAGTATTAGTAGTGCATATTAATTGCTTACTAGTAGTTCATAGATTTTGATTAGTATTAGTTAATATTCATTGCTCAATACTAGTTGATATAAGTAGTTCATAGTAATTGCTAGAAGTAGTTAATATTCATTGCTTATTAGTAAGTTTGGTAATTTCTCCATATAGGGTCTTCTGAAAGCTGTGAGCCAAGTCTACCCCAATTGCCCCCAAAGATTCTCACTTAGACACATCTACCAAAACTTCCAGACTGCTGGTTTTAGGGGGTCAGAATTAAAGTACATGGATAAGGCAAGTTACTCCTATACTGAACATGGCCATCTTGCTGCAATGGATGCTCTTAAAGTAGAGTGTAAGGCTGCCTGGAGTTGGTTAAATAAAATTCCTAGACATGCTTGGGCTAGATATGACATGGACTTCAATTGCAAAACTAACCTAGTTTTCAACAATATTAGTGAGGTGTTCAACAAGATGATCTTAGATGTGAGGGGTAAACCAATAAAGACCATGGTAGATGGAATCATGACTAAGTTGATGGTCAGGTTCAATACAAATAGGAGCAAGACACAGTTAGCCAAGTGGGAAGTATGCCCAACATATGTTGAGTTACTTGAAGAAGCAAAGAAACACTCTAGGAACTGTCAAGCATTGATTATTTGGCCAAATATTTACCAAGTGACAAGCAATGAGAATACATATGCAGTTAACTTGCAGCACAGGACATGTGGGTGCAGAAAATGGGATATGACTGCAGTGTCGTGCAATCATGCAGTCTATGCTATCACCAAAGCCAAATTAAGGCATGTAAATTATGTGCATGACTTCTTCAAAAAGCCTATGTATCTGGCAGCATACAGTCCCATCATATTTCCTGTACCTGGACCTAACCTTTGGCCTAAGACCAAAACTAGAGACCATGGAAGAACCCCCAGTTTTCAAGGATAAACCATGGAAGAAGCAAACCAAAAGGAGAAGGAGCCAGTTTGAGCCACCAGCACCTAAAGATGCATCTAGGATGGCATCAATTACATGCAGCAATTGCAATCTTGTGGGTCACATATACACATCTTGCCACAAAACCCTAAAGCCAGGTCTAGCAATGAGAAAGAACATGCTTGAATGTATTAACTTGCTACACTTGCTGCCATCTATTTCTGTTTTGCACCACTTGAATGTATTAACTTGCTACCATTTTCAAATGCAGTCAAACAGGACAGAGGAGGGTACCACATCTACTACTGCAGCTTCATCTGTTGCAGCTCCAGCAAGCAGGGCACCACTAGTGGCAAGCAGCTCAGCAGCTACAGCAAGCAGGCCAAGCAGCTCAGCAGCTCCAGCTAGGAGGCGAAGCAGCTCAACATCTCCAGCAAGCAGGCCAAGCAGCTCAGCAGCTCTAGCAAGCAGGCCAAGCAGCTCAGCTGCAACAACAAGGACATCCTTCTTGCCATCAAGACAGAGGAAGAAACCATCAAGGCTGAAGGATTGCTTTTATGCTTCAGGGAACTAATGCGCTTTGGAAAAAACTGTTAATGATGTGATCTATTTTGGGAACAACTCATGCTGGTTTGATGTTATGGTACTGTAATAACTACTATAGATGGTCTTGCTCTTATGAGAATTATGCACTATGATGTTGTTTTTGCTGTTATCATGTTCAATTTGATGATCCATATGATGGTCTTGCTGCTACCATGTTCAAATTGATCCATATGATGGTCTTGATGTAAGGAAAATTAAACACTTGTTGATGATGGTCTTGCTGTTTTGATATTTATACACTTGTTGATGAGGGCCAACATACCCCTAGGGCCATTTTGTCGATGAATCGATGAAATGAGGGTCAAGGTACCCCTAGGGCCATTTTGTCGATGAATCGATGAAATGGTGGTCAAAGTACCCCTAGGGCCATTCTGTCGATGAATCGATGAAATGAGGGTGAAGGTTCCCCTAGGGCCATTCTGTCGATGAATAGATGAAATGAGGGTGAAGGTACCCCTAGGGCCGTTGTGTCAATGAATCGATGAAATGAGGGTGAAGGTACCCCTAGGGCCATTATGTTGATGAATCGATGAAATGAGGGTGAAGGTACCCCTAGGGCCATTTTGTCGATGAATAAATGAAATGGTGGTCAAAGTACCCCTAGGGCCATTCTGCGATGAATCGATGAAATGAGGGTCAAGGTACCCCTAGGTCCATTCTGTCGATGAATCGATGAAATGAGGGTGAAGTTACCCCTAGGGCCATTCTGTCGATGAATCAACGAAATGAGGGTGAAGGTACCCCTAGGGCCATTTTGTTGATGAATCGATGAAATGGTGGTCAAGGTACCCCTAGGGCCATTTTATCGATGAATCGATGAAATGAAGGTGAAGGTACCCCTAGGCCCATTTTGTTGATGAATGGATGAAATGAGGGTGAAGGTACCCCTAGGCCCATTTTGTCGATGAATCGATGAAATGAGGGTGAAGGTACCCCTAGGCCATTTTGTCGATGAATTGATGAAATGAGGGTGAAGGTACCCCTAGGCCCATTTTGTCGATGAATCAATGAAATGAGGGTGAAGGTACCCCTAGGCCCATTTTGTCGATTCATCGATGAAATGAGGGTGAAGGTACCCCTAGGGCCATTTTGTCGATTCATCAATGAAATGAGGGTCAAATTGGGTCCAACACCATTGATAACAAAATATTAAGATAAATTACTTGGTTCACAGATTCATACTCAAATGCTGAATAGATGATAATCATCTACACCATATAAAACCAAATTGTACTAAGCACATAAACCATATAACATCAAATTAGACTCACATTCATAAAGGTTCATCAAGGTTGGATCCAACACAATGGATCACAACATACATGTTGGGGAACGTAGTAATTTCAAAAAAAATCCTATGCACACGCAAGATCATGGTGATGCATAGCAACGAGAGGGGAGAGTGTGATCTACGTACCCTTGTAGACCAACAGCGGAAGCGTTAGCACAACGCGGTTGATGTAGTCGTACGTCTTCACGGCCCGACCGATCAAGCACCAAAACTACGGCACCTCCGAGTTTTAGCACACGTTCAGCTCGATGACGATCCCCGGACTCCGATCCAGCATAGTGTCGGGGAAGAGTTCCATCAGCATGCTGGCGTGGTGACGATCTTGATGTACTACCGTCACAGGGCTTCGCCTAAGCACCGCTACAATATTATCAAGGATTATGGTGGAAGGGGGCACCGCACACGGCTAAGAATATGATCACGTGGATCAACTTGTGTGTCTAGGGGTGCCCTCTACCTCCGTATATAAAGAATCAAAGGGGGGGTGCGGCCGGCCATGAGGAGGGCGCGCCAGGAGGAGTCCTACTCCCACCGGGAGTAGGATTCCCCCCTTTCCTAGTTGGAATAGGATTCGGGAAGGGGGAAAGAGGAGAGAGAGAAGGAAGGGGGGCGCCGCCCCCCTCTCCTTGTCCTATTCGGACTAGGGGGAGGGGTGCGTGGCCCAGCCCTGGCCACCTCTCCTCTCTTCCACTAAAGCCCACTAAGGCCCATATACCTCCCGGGGGGTTCCGGTAACCTCCCGGTACTCCCGTAAAATCCCGATTTCACCCGGAACACTTCCGATATCCAAATATAAGCTTCCAATATATCAATCTTTATGTCTCGGCCATTTCGAGACTCCTCGTCATGTCCATGATCACATCCGGGACTCCAAACAAACTTCGGTACATCAAAAAGCATAAACTCATAATATAACTGTCATCGAAACCTTAAGCGTGCGGACCCTACGGGTTCGAGAACAATGTAGACATGACCAAGACACGTCTCCGGTCAATAACCAATAGCGGAACCTGGATGCTCATATTGGCTCCTACATATTCTACGAAGATCTTTATCGGTCAGACTGCATAACAACATACTTTGTTCCCTTTGTCATCGGTATGTTACTTGCCCGAGATTCGATCGTCAGTATCTCAATACCTAGTTCAATCTCGTTCCCGGCAAGTCTCTTTACTCGTTTCGTAATACATCATCGCGCAACTAACTCATTAGTTGCAATGCTTGCAAGGCTTATGTGATGTGCATTACCGAGAGGGCCCAGAGATACCTCTCCGACAATCGGAGTGACAAATCCTAATCTCGAAATACGCCAACCCAACATTTACCTTTGGAGACACCTGTAGAGCTCCTTTATAATCACCCAGTTACGTTGTGACGTTTGGTAGCACACAAAGTGTTCCTCCGGCAAACGGGAGTTGCATAATCTCATAGTCATAGGAACATGTATAAGTCATGAAGAAAGCAATAGCAACATACTAAACAATCGGGTGCTAAGCTAATGGAATGGGTCATTTCAATCACATCATTCTCCTAATGATGTGATCCCGTTAATCAAATGACAACACATGTCTATGGTTAGGAAACATAACCATCTTTGATTAACGAGCTAATCAAGTAGAGGCATACTAGTGACACTTTGTTTGTCTATGTATTCACACATGTATTATGTTTCCGGTTAATACAATTTTAGCATGAATAATAAACATTTATCATGAAATAAGGAAATAAATAATAACTTTATTATTGCCTCTAGGGCATATTTCCTTCAGTCTCCCACTTGCACTAGAGTCAATAATCTAGTTCACATCGACATGTGATTTAACATCAATAATTCACATCAGCATGTGATTAACACCCATAGTTCACATCGTCATGTGACCAACACCCAAAGGGTTTACTAGAGTCAATAATCTAGTTCACATTGCTATGTGATTAACACCCAAAGAGTACTAAGGTGTCATCATGTTTTGCCTATGAGAGAAGTTTAGTCAACGGGTCTACCATATTCAGATCCGTATGTATTTTGCAAATTTCTATGTCAACAATGCTCTGCACGGAGCTACTCTAGCTAATTGCCCCCACTTTCAATATGCATCCAGATTGAGACTTAGAATCATATGGATCAGTGTCAAAGTTTGTATCGACGTAACCCTTTACGACGAACTTTTTGTCACCTCCATAATCGAGAAACATATCCTTATTCCAGTAAGGATAATTTTGACCGCTGTCCAGTGATCTACTCCTAGATCACTATTGTACCCCCTTGCCAACATCAGTGTAGGGTATACAATAGATCTGGTACACAGCATGACATACTTTATAGAACCTATGGCTGAGGCATAGGGAATGACTTTCATTATCTTTCTATCTTCTGCCGTGGTCGGGCTTTGAGTCTTACTCAATTTCACACCTTGTAACATAGGCAAGAACTCTTTCTTTGACTGTTCTATTTTGAACTACTTCAAAATCTTGTTAAGGTATGTACTCATTGAGAAAACTTATCAAGCGTCTTGATCTATCTCTATAGATCTTGATGCTTAATATGTAAGCAGCTTCACCGAGGTCTTTCTTTGAAAAACTTCTTTCAAACACTCCTTTATGCTTTGCAGAATAATTCTACATTATTTCCGATCAATAATATGTCATTCACATATACTTGTCAGAAATGTTGTAGTGCTCCCACTCACTTTCTTGTAAATACAGGCTTCACCACAAGTCTGTATAAAACTCTATACTTTGATCATCTCATCAAAGCGCATATTCCAACTCCGAGATGCTTGCACCAGTTCATAGATGGATCACTGGAGCTTGTATATTTTGTTAGCACCTTTAGGATTGACAAAACCTTCTGGTTGCATCATATACAACTCTTCTTTAAATCCATTAAGGAATGTAGTTTTGTTTATCCATTTGCCTGATTTCATAAAAATGCGGCAATTGCTAGCATGATTTGGACAGACTTAAGCATCGCTACAAGTGAGAAAATTTCATCGTAGTCAACACCTTGAACTTTGTCAAAAAACCTTTTTCGACAAGTCTAGCTTTGTAGATAGTAACACTACTATCAGCGTCTGTCTTCCTCTTGAAGATCCATTTATTTTCTATGGCTTGCTGATCATCGTGCAAATCCATCAAAGTCCATACTTTGTTCTCATACATGGATCATATCTCAGATTTCATGGCTTCAAACCATTTCGCGGAATCTGGGCTCATCATCACTTCCTCATAGTTCGCAAGTTTGTCATGGTCTAGTAACATGACTTCCAGAACAGGATTACCGTACCACTCTGGTGCGCATCTCACTCTGGTTTACCTACGAGATTCGGTAGTAACTTGATATGAAGTTACATGATCATCATCATTAGCTTCCTCACTAATTGGTGTAGTAGTCACAAGAACAGATTTCTGTGATGAACTACTTTCCAATAAGGGAGCAGGTACAGTTACCTCATCAAGTTCTACTTTCCTCCCACTCACTTCTTTCGAGAGAAACTCCTTCTCTAGAAAGGATCCATTCTTAGCAACGAATGTCTTGCCTTTGGATCTGTGATAGAAGGTGTACCCAACATTTTATTTTGGGTATCCTATGAAGACGCACTTCTCCGATTTGGGTTTGAGCTTATCAGGTTGAAACTTTTTCACATAAGCATTGCAACCTCAAACTTTAAGAAACGACAGCTTAGGTTTCTTGCCAAACCATAGTTCATACGGTGTCGTCTCAACGGATTTAGATGGTGCCCTATTTAACGTGAATGCAGCTGTCTCTAATGCATAACCCCAAAACGATAGTGGTAGATCGGTAAGAGACATCATAGATCGCACCATATCTAATAAAGTACGGTTATGACGTTCAGACACACCATTACATTGTGGTGTTCCAGGTGGCATGAGTAGTGAAACTATTTCACATTGTTTTAATTGAAGACCAAACTCGTAACTCAAATATTTGTCTCCGCGATCAGATCGTAGAAACCTTATTTTCTTGTCACAATGATTTTCCACTTCACCCTGAAATTATTTGAACTTTTCAAATGTTTCAGACTTATGTTTCATCAAGTAGATATACTCATATCTGCTCAAATCATCTGTGAAGGTCAAAAAATAACAATACCCGCCGCGAGCCTCAACTCTCATTGGACTGCATACATCAGTATGTATTATTTCCAATCAAGTTTGTTGCTCGCTCCATTGTTCCGGAGAACGGAGTCTTAGTCATCTTGCCCATGAGGCATGGTTCGCAAGTACCAAGTGATTCATAATCAAGTGGTTCCAAAAGTCCATCAGTATGGAGTTTCTTCATGCGCTTTACACCGATATGACCTAAACGGCAGTGCCACAAATAAGTTGCAATATCATTATTAATTTTGCATCTTTTGGTTTCAATATTATGAATATGTGTAACACTACGATCGACATCCAACGAACTATTTTCATTGGGTGTATGACCATCGAAGGTTTTATTCATGTAAATAGAACAACAATTATTCTCTAACTTTAATGAATAACCGTATTGCTATAAACATGATCAAATCATATTCATGCTCAACGCAAACACCAAATAACACTTATTTAGTTTCAACACTAATCCCGAAAGTATAGGGAGTGTGCGATGATGATCATATCAATCTTGGAACTACTTCCAACACACATCGTCACCTCACCCTTTACTAGTTTATGTTTATTCTGCAACTCCCGTTTTGAGTTACTACTCTTAGCAATTGAACCAGTATCAAATGCCGAGGGGTTGCTATAAACACTCGTAAAGTACACATCAATAACACGTATATCCAATATACCTTTGTTTACCTTGCCATCCTTCTTATCCGCCAAATCCTTGGGGCAGTTCCACTTCCAGTGACCAGTCCCTTTGCAGTAGAAGCACTTAGTCTCAGGCTTAGGATCAGACTTGGGCTTCTTCACTTGAGCAGCAACTTGCTTGCCGTTCTTCTTGAAGTTCCCATTCTTCCCTTTGCCTTTTTTCTTGAAACTAGTGGTCGTGTCAACCATCAACACTTGTTGTTTTTCTTGATTTCTACCTTCGTTGATTTCAGCATCACGAAGAGCTTGGGAGTTGTTTCTATTATCCCTTGCATATTATAGTTCATCACGAAGTTCTACTAACTTGGTGATGGTGACTAGAGAATTTTGTCAATCACTATCTTATCTGGAAGATTAACTCCCGCTTGATTCAAGCGATTGTAGTACCCAGACAATCTGAGCACATGCTCACTAGTTGAGCGATTCTCCTCCATCTTTTAGCTATAGAACTTGTTGGAGACTTCATATCTCTCAACTCGGGTATTTGCTTGAAATATTAACTTCAACTCCTGGAACATCTCATATGGTCCATGACGTTCAAAACGTCTTTGAAGTCCCGATTCTAAGCCATTAAGCATGGTGCACTAAACTATCAAGTAGTCATCATATTGAGCTAGCCAAACGTTCATAACGTCCGCATCTGCTCCTGCAATAGGTCTGTCACCTAGCGGTGCATCAAGGACATAATTCTTCTGTGCAGCAATGAGGATAAACCTCAGATCACGGATCCAATCCGCATCATTGCTACTAACACCTTTCAACATAATTTTCTCTAGGAACATATCAAAATAAACACAAGGAAGCAACAACGCGAGCTATTGATCTACAACATAATTTGCAAAATACTACCAGGACTAAGTTCATGATAAATTTAAGTTCAATTAATCATATTACTTAAGAACTCCCACTTAGATAGACATCCCTCTAATCCTCTAAGTGATCACGTGATCCAAATCAACTAAACCATGTTCGATCATCACGTGAGATGGAGCAGTTTCATTGGTGAACATCACTATGTTGATCATATCTACTATATGATTCATGCTCGACCTTTCGGTCTCCGTGTTCCGAGGCCATATCTGTATATGCTTGGCTCGTCAAGTATAACCTGAGTATTCCGTGTGTGCAACTGTTTTGCACCCGTTGTATTTGAACGTAGAGCCTATCACACCCGATCATCATGTGGTGTCTCAGCACGAAGTACTTTCGCAACGGTGCATACTCAGGGAGAACACTTCTTGATAATTAGTGAGAGATCATCTTAAAATGCTACCGTCAATCAAAGCAAGATAAGATGCATAAAAGATAAACATCACATGCAATCAATATGAGTGATATGATATGGCCATCATCATCTTGTGCTTGTGATCTTCATCTTCAAAGCACCGTCGTGATCACCATCGTCACCGGCGCGACACCTTGATCTCCATCGTAGCATCGTTGTCGTCTCGCAAATCTTATGCTTCCACGACTATCGCTACCGCTTAGTGATAAAGTAAAGCATTACAGCGCGATTGCATTGCATACAATAAAGCGACAACCATATGGCTCCTGCCAGTTGCCGATAACTCGGTTACAAAACATGATCATCTCATACAATAAAATTTAGCATCATGTCTTGACCATATCACATCACAACATGCCCTGCAAAAACAAGTTAGACGTCCTCTACTTTGTTATTGCAAGTTTTACGTGGCTGCTACGGGCTTAAGCAAGAACCAATCTTACCTACGCATCAAAACCGCAACGATAGTTTGTCAAGTTGGTGCTGTTTTAACCTTCGCAAGGACCGGGCGTAGCCACACTCGGTTCAACTAAAGTTGGAGAAACTGTCACCCGCAAGCCACCTATGTGCAAAGCACGTCGGGAGAACCGGTCTCGCGTAAGCATACGCGTAATGTCGGTCCGGGCCGCTTCGTCCAACAATACCGCCGAACCAAAGTATGACATGCTGGTAAGCAGTATGACTTATATCGCCCACAACTCACTTGTGTTCTACTTGTGCATATAACATCAACACAGAAAACCTAGGCTCGGATGCCACTGTTGGGGAACGTAGTAATTTCAAAAAAATTCCTATGCACACGCAAGATCATGGTAATGCATAGCAACAAGAGGGGAGAGTGTGATCTACGTACCCTTGTAGACCGACAGCGGAAGCGTTAGCACAACGCGGTTGATGTAGTCGTACGTCTTCACGGCCCGACCGATCAAGCACCGAAACTACGGCACCTCCGAGTTTTAGCACACGTTCAGCTCGATGATGATCCCCGGACTCCGATCCAGCAAAGTGTCGGGGAAGAGTTCCGTCAGCACGACGGCATGGTGACGATCTTGATGTACTACCGTCGCAGGGCTTCGCCTAAGCACCGCTACAATATTATCGAGGATTATGGTGGAAGGGGGCACCGCACACAGCTAAGAATATGATCACGTGGATCAACTTGTGTGTCTAGGGGTGCCCCAAGGGTGCGGCCGGCCATGAGGAGGGCGCGCCAGGAGGAGTCCTACTCCCACCGGGAGTAGGATTCCCCCCCCTTTCCTAGTTGGAATAGGATTCGGGAAGGGGGGAAGAGGATAGAGAGAAGGAAGGGGGGCGCCGCCCCCCTCTCCTTGTCCTATTCGGACTAGGGGGGAGGGGCGCGCAGCCCAGCCCTGGCCACCTCTCCTCTCTTCCACTAAAGCCCACTAAGGCCCATATACCTCCCGGGGGGTTCCGGTAACCTCCCGGTACTCCGGTAAAATCCCGATTTCACCCGGAACACTTCCGATATCCAAATATAAGCTTCCAATATATCAATATTTATGTCTCGACCATTTCGAGACTCCTCGTCATGTCCGTGATCACATCCGGGACTCCGAACAAACTTTGGTACATCAAAAAGCATAAACTCATAATATAACTGTCATCGAAACCTTAAGTGTGCGGACCCTACGGGTTCGAGAACAATGTAGACATGACCGAGACACGTCTCCGGTCAATAACCAATAGCTGAACTTGGATGCTCATATTGGCTCCTACATATTCTACGAAGATCTTTATCAGTCAGACCGCATAAAAACATACTTTGTTCCCGTTGTCATCGGTATGTTACTTGCCCGAGATTCGATCGTCGGTATCTCAATACCTAGTTCAATCTCGTTACCGGCAAGTCTCTTTACTCGTTTCGTAATTCATCATCTTGCAACTAACTCATTAGTTGCAATGCTTGCAAGACTTATGTGATGTGCATTACCGAGAGGGCCCAGAGATACCTCTCCGACAATCGGAGTGACAAATCCTAATCTCGAAATACGCCAACCCAACATTTACCGTTGGAGACACCTGTAGAGCTCCTTTATAATCACCCAGTTACGTTGTGACGTTTGGTAGCACACAAAGTGTTCCTCCGGCAAATGGGAGTTGCATAATCTCATAGTCATAGGAACATGTATAAGTCATGAAGAAAGCAATAGCAACATACTAAATGATCGGGTGCTAAGCTAATGGAATGGGTCATGTCAATCACATCATTCTCCTAATGATGTGATCCCGTTAATCAAATGACAACACATGTCTATGCACTAGTAGAAAAAGGGTCAAACGTGAAGCACATTAGTGCCGGTTTGTATTTGAGCCGGTACTAATGGTACCATTAGTGCCGGTTCGAACGGATTTGCATTAATGCCGGTTCGTGTTGAACCTTTAGTACCGGTTCGTGGCACGGACCAGCACTAAAGGGGTGGTGGCAGGCTGGCGTCAGGCCGGGGCCCCATGATCACCTTTAGTACCGGTTCGTGCCACGTACCGGTACTAAAGGTCTAACCTTTAGTACCGGTTCATGCCACGAACCGGTACTAAAGGGGTCTAACCTATAGTACCGGTTCGTGCCACGAACCGGTACTAAAGGTCCCATTTTCAAACTCTACCCCCCCCCCCCCCCCGTGGATCGCCTTTTCAGTTTTAAAAAAAAAGAAAATAATGGAAATGTCATAAAAATAAAAGAAAATAAGTTTCTCATGTGATATGTGGTCTAGTTGTTGGGAAAATTTGCAAATGTGAATTTTGACTTTATTTGCAAAATCTCTCTGAAATTTGTAAAAATGGGCATAACTTTTGCATACTAACTTGGATGAAAAAGTTTTCTATATAAAAAATCATCTACTCGTTACATCCAAATTTAACGGGGGGAACCCCGTTAAACATTTGCAAAATCCTCAAAAACCTAATAGAAAAAAAGTTACGGGGCTTTTAAGATCTAGAGTGGAAAAAATTGAAAAATATTCAAACAGTGGGCAAACTGTGGTCAAAAAATGGTCAAACTAATTATTCTAGAATATTAGTATTACTAAATAATTATTTTATTTATTTCAATTTTGGTCAAATCTGGTCAAACTGTGGTCAAACTGTGGTCAAACAATGGTCAAACTAATTATTCAAGAAATATTAGTGTTACTAAATAATTATTGTTTTTAAAACAATAGTTTCAAACTCAAACAGTGAAATGTGTCACTTCATGCTCAAGCAAAATTCCTGAAGGTTAATAGGATTGACATCTTACTATTTGTCAGGAAAACAACAAGTGCAGACTCGGAAACGAAGGAGAATAGAACCTGAAAGTTAAGCGTGCTCGGGCTGGAGTAGTGAGAGGGATGGGTGACCGGTCGGGAAGTTAGATGATTTGGAATGAGTGATCCACACTTGAGCAGTTAAGAGAGGTGATTAGAGACTAAATCATCAAATAATTTAGAAAAAAAATCCAATTTTTTTTAAAAAAAAACCATTAGTACCGGTTGGTAACAGCAACCGGTACTAAAGGTCCCCCGTACCAGGGCGCGAGCTCACGCCACGTGGTGGCACTTTAGCGCCGGTTCGTGTCGAACCGGTACTAAAGGGGGGGGGGCCTTAGTGCCGGTTCCATAACCGACACTAAAGGCCCTTACAAACCGGTACTAATGGTCCGTTTTCTACTAGTGATGGTTAGGAAACATAACCATCTTTGATTAACGAGCTAGTCAAGTAGAGGCATACTAGTGACACTTTGTTTGTCTATGTATTCACACATGTATTATGTTTTCGGTTAATATAATTTTAGCATGAATAATAAACATTTATCATGAAATAAGGAAATAAATAATAACTTTATTATTGCCTCTAGGGCATATTTCCTTCAGTACATACTTAAATTACTAGGTTCAAAAATTCAAACTAAAGTACTAAATAGATGATTATCATCTACATTACAACACTGCTCGATCCAACACCATGGATCACAAAATACATAGTTAGAGTAGTTGAGGACCAAGTTCATACTAAAGTTTTGCATAGAAGACTATCATCTACATATAGATAGATGATTAACATACTAGAAGACACCCCTACTCATCTAAGATGGCCTTCACCCCCTGAAGCTTCTGCTTTATCTTCTCCTCAGACTTTTGAAGCTCAGAAATGTGATGCTGCAATTTAAGCCTCTCTTCTGTCAGCCTTTCCTTCTCCTTCAAATGATTGAACTTCAAGTTCCTAATCACATTGGCTTGTGCACCTGTCAGGTTCACTAGAGTATCATACTTTTGCATCAGCTTCTTCTTCTCCTCCTCTTTCTTTGACAGCTCTGCCTTCAAGTTTCCCACTACAGTTTCTAGCTCAGCAATCTTCACATCAACATATTCCTTTTGCTCCTTCTGATTGTTTAACTCCACACCCTTCTGCTGCTGGACATCCAAGAGAGCATTCACATCAGCATACAAACTGTCATAGTCCTCCTGTACTTTCTTCTTCTCATCCTCTTTCTTTGCCAGCTCTGCCTTCAAGTTGCCCACTACAGTTTCTAACTCTGTAATCTTCTCATCAAGACATTGCTTTTGCTGCTTTTGATTGTTCAACTACAGACCCCTCTGTTGCTGGGCATCCAAGAGAGCATTGACATTAGCATACAAACTGTCATAATTCTCCTATAGTTTCTTCTTCTCTTCTGTCAGGTTGTGAATTGCAAATGAACTCTCCAGATTGTCATTGGTCCTAGCTGACTTAATCTCCTCATACATATCCCATAACTTGGCCAATGCCTTCTCCATTGAGTCTGACCATTCAAAATCAATCCATTGGACTACTCCATAGTTTATGCCTTCCTAAGCAATAAAACAATAAAGAATCATCTAAGTGAGTAGGATGAAGACCACTATTAAGTGCCATACTCCATAAGCAAACATGTTCAGGGTTCTAATATGTGCAGCAAACATATCACACAGCAAACAAATAAAAAATGAGCACTGTTAAACAAGTAATTAAGCACTGACCATAATAAACAATGGCTACAATCCACTCACTGGATAAAACAAGTTAAACAAAGACTAAGCACTTAACCTAGCTTAACAACTTGAAAAACAAGGCAATAATCACTAACCACAATAAACAATGTGTACCATCTGATGACAAGGCATGTCAGATTTAGATAAACAAAGACCAAACTAAACAAAGCTTAACAACTACGTAAACAAACATTAAGCAATGAACAACTTCCTTTATAAATGATCATACCTTCTTAGCACATCCTAGAAACCTTCTGTCGGTGTGCATCCCTTCAAATGCAACAAAGCGCTCGGCCGGCTCGCCGTGTTCGCACAAAACATTCACATCTGCGTCAGTGCCATTGAAATTCGGATCGTGCATCGTAGCTGGAAGGTGCGGGAGCAAGCAAAGATAAACCTAGGTTCAGCTCGAGCTCATTCACAAAATCCCCAATTCACTAAACCTAACCCTAACCCTAGATGTAGCAAACTGACCTTGATGATGCCATCGCAGGAGGAGGAGATGCTCATGACTGAATCCTCAATAGTCTCGTCGCTCCACGACACCATGGCCATGAGGGAGCAGCAGAACAGCGGTCGGCGGTGTGGCGGCGTCGGGGGAGAAGAACTGAGTGAGGAGAGGAGAACAGAGTGACGAGAGGAATGGGCGAGGCAGAGGAGAGAGCTGGGTCGAGCCGGTTTCTATTGACCTAACGGGGGCGTCGTTGGGCACTGTAGCGCCGTTACACGGCGTCAGCTCGCGACCGTGATGCCACGTCGACAAGACAGGGTCCCACCTCTCATAATAGTGCTTAAACTGCCCGAACAGGAGGTTTGGTGCTTTCTGCAAAAGATTAGAAAAAAATCGGTGTTTTCTGCAGCAAAAACGTAGAAAAGTGTTTTCTGCAAACCTAAGCTGAAATGTGGTGGTTTTCTGCAATTCACTCCCTATATTATCACTCATATTGGATATTTCTCCACGAGTGCAGTTGTTACAACTCTGGAGCTACGGTTGAAGGGTCAGGTGCTACGCCCAATGTTGTGTCCGTCGTTCGAGTGTCATTTGGAATCAGCCTATTTACGAGCTGCTTTGGCAAACTTCTGGTTCGCGTTCTGTCCTACTGGGAAATCTTGGAGTTGTTGGCAAAATTGACATATACAGCAGTGGCGTCCACCTGATGAAGCAGAGCTTAGGAGCATGATTCTAAGTTTGTTGTTTCCTATGGATGTGTCTCATATGCAGAGCAGTTGGTTCCATAACAATCTCCTTATTCTCTTCAACTTGGGAAGTTACAGAAATTCAGACATCATGTGACCTGAAGCCATGGCCTTCCTTTGTAGTACGTCCAGATGGATGGCCGTTTAGACTTACATGGTCATCAACTCAAGATCTTATGCCCATGGAATAATTCTTTTACACTCGTTATGAATCCTCAGTGGACCATTGCATGACCTCTCAATTCTCATTTCCCTATATCAAGTCTTCAACCTCAGTCAACATGTGTCAGTTTATTCGTGCACCAGTTGGGTGACATTGGAAGCCTCTTATCCAAAGTGGCATTCCCAACTACCAACATGGTGTTTCTGCCAGGGGACTCGACAGTGCAGCTCAGGCAATCTCCAAGTGGTAAGCTGGCACATGCCGAATGCGTATCTGATTATATGGCGAGCATTCGCTCAATGGCCCAGTTTCAATATCGCTCTAGCTCGGTATTGCTAATTTTTGAGCAATTTGACTGGCAAATTGGGTGGCTGCCATTCCCTCGAGTTGGGTTTCTCAAGTTTGGGCACTTTAGCAGGGCTTGCAAGTTGCAGCGAACATTCTTACCGTCACCGACAATATGGAATATTACTGTTCTTGGTAGTTTTTAGGATACACATATAGTTACACGTCATCTGCTCTTGTTTCCTTGGGATCCAGGTAACAATCTACAATTTGTTGGTACGAGTCACCTATTCGTACACGAACACGTCACCGTGTACCCTCGACGCCGGGGGTGATGCATCACAGCTCACGTCGAAGGAGACCCGCCGAAAGCGCGGTACGCAAGACAATCCGGCGGGCGCTTTTGTATACCCAAAACCTCACACGCCCAGGAGGGACCCCGTCAGGGCGCGCGGCGGCTATGGGCTGCCCTAGGTCGACCTGATCGCCCTAGGGCCTCGTGGATCGCGCCCTGCAACTAGAAGAACAGACGAAGGACGAGGAAGAAGAACAAGGGAGAGAAATAAAGGTAAAGATAAAAGATGATAGATTGATATGTCGATTGTGTGATCTTATTCAATCGGCCGTCACCTTTGTTGGGGAACGTAGCAGAAATTCAAAATTTTCCTACGTGTCACCAAGATCTATCTATGGAGAAACTAGCAACGAGGGGAAGGAGAGTGCATCTACATACCCTTGTAGATCGCTAAGCGGAAGCGTTCAAGTGAACGGGGTTGATGGAGTCGTACTCGTCGTGATCCAAATCACCGATGACCAAGTACCGAACGCAAGGCACCTCCGCGTTCAACACACGTACAGCCCGGTGACGTCTCCCATGCCTTGATCCAGCAAGGAGAGAGGGAGAGGTTGAGGAAGACTCCATCCAGCAGCAGCACAACGGCGTGGTGGTGGTGGAGGAGCGTGGCAATCCTGCAGGGCTTCGCCAAGCACCATGAAAGAGGAGAAGGACTTGGGAGAGGGGAGGGCTGCACCAAAGGCAAAGGTATGGCTGCCCTCCCACCCACACACATATATATACGGGCAAGGGAGAGGGGGGGCGCAGCCTTGGCCCTTCCTCCAAGGAAGGGTGCGGCTAGGGAGGAGTCCCTCCTTCCCAAGGCACCTCGGAGGTGCCTTCCCCCTTTAGGACTCTTCCTTTCCTTATCCCTTGGCGTATGGGCCTTTTGGGGCTGGTGCCCTTGGCCCATATAGGCCAAGGCGCACCCCCTTACAGCCCATGTGGCCCCCCGGGGCAGGTGGCCCCACCCGGTGGACCCCCGGGACCCTTCCGGTGGTCCCGGTACAATACCGGTGACCCCGAAACTTGTCCGGTGACCAAAACAGGACTTCCCATATATAAATCTTTACCTCTGGACCATTTCGGAACTCCTCGTGACGTTCGGGATCTCATCCTGGACTCTGAACAACATTCGGTAACCACATACAAACTTCCTTTATAACCCTAGCGTCATCGAACCTTAAGTGTGTAGACCCTACGGGTTCGGAAGACATGCAGACATGATCGAGACGTTCTCCGGTCAATAACCAACAGCGGGATCTGGATACCCATGTTGGCTCCCACATGTTCCACGATGATCTCATCGGATGAACCACGATGTCAAGGACTTAATCAATCCCGTATACAATTCCCTTTGTCTATCGGTACGATACTTGCCCGAGATTCGATCGTCGGTATCCCGATACCTTGTTCAATCTCGTTACCGGCAAGTCTCTTTACTCGTTCCGTAACACATCATCCCGTGATCAACTCCTTGGTCACATTGTGCACATTATGATGATGTCCTACCGAGTGGGCCCAGAGATACCTCTCCGTCACACGGAGTGACAAATCCCAGTCTCGATTCGTGCCAACCCAACAGACACTTTCGGAGATACCCGTAGTGTACCTTTATAGCCACCCAGTTACGTTGTGACGTTTGGCACACCCAAAGCACTCCTACGGTATCCGGGAGTTGCACAATCTCATGGTCTAAGGAAATGATACTTGACATTAGAAAAGCTTTAGCATACGAACTACACGATCTAGTGCTATGCTTAGGATTGGGTCTTGTCCATCACATCATTCTTCTAATGATGTGATCCCGTTATCAACGACATCCAATGTCCATGGTCAGGAAACCGTAACCATCTATTGATCAACGAGCTAGTCAACTAGAGGCTTACTAGGGACATGGTGTTGTCTATGTATCCACACATGTATCTGAGTTTCCTATCAATACAATTCTAGCATGGATAATAAACGATTATCATGAACAAGGAAATATAATAATAATCAATTTATTATTGCCTCTAGGGCATATTTCCAACAGTCTCCCACTTGCACTAGAGTCAATAATCTAGTTCACATCGATATGTGATTAACACTCAAGGTCACATCCCCATGTGACTAACACCCAAAGAGTTTACTAGAGTCAATAATCTAGTTCACATTTACCATGTGATTAACACTCGATGAGTTCTGGGTTTGATCATGTTATGCTTGTGAGAGAGGTTATAGTCAACGGGTCTGAACCTTTCAGATCCGTGTGTGCTTTACAAATCTCTATGTCATCTCCTAGATGCAGCTACCACGTTCTATTTGGAGCTATTCCAAATAACTGTTCTACTATACGAATCCAGTTTACTACTCAGAATAATCTGGATTAGTGTCAAAGTTTGCATCAGCGTAACCCTTTACGACGAACTCTTTTACCACCTCCATAATCGAGAAAATTCCTTAGTCCACTAGTTACTAAGGATAACTTTGACCGCTGTCCTGTGATCCATTCTTGGATCACTCTTGTACCCCTTGACTGACTCATGGCAAGGCACACTTCAGGTGCGGTACACAGCATAGCATACTGTAGAGCCTACGTCTTAAGCATAGGGGACGACCTTCGTCCTTTCTCTCTATTCTGCCATGGTCGAGCTTTAAGTCTTAACTTCATACCTTACAACTCAGGCAAGAACTCCTTCTTTGACTGATCCATCTTGAACACCTTCAAGATCATGTCAAGGTATGTGCTCATTTGAAAGTTCCATTAAGCGTTTTGATCTATCCTTATAGATCTTGATGCTCAATGCTCAAGCAGCTTAATCCAGGCTTTCCATTGAAAAACACTTTCCAAATAACCCTATATGCTTTCTAGAAATTCTACATCATTTCTGATCAACAATATGTCAACAACATATACTCATCAGAAATTCTATAATGCTCCCACTCACTTCTTCGGAAATACAAGTTTCTCATAAACTTTGTATACACCCAAAATCTTTGATCATCTCATCAAAGCATACATTCCAACTCCGAGATGCTTACTCCAGTCCTCAGAAGGATAGCTGGAGCTTTGCATACTTATTAGCATCTTTCAGGATTGACAAAACCTTTCGGTTGTATCACATACAACCTTTCCTCAAGAAAAATCGTCGAGGAAACAATGTTTTGACATCCTATCTGCAAGATTTCATAAATAACGCAGTAATCGCTAATATAATTCCAACAGACTCTTAGCATCGCTACGAGTGAGAAAGTCTCACCATAGTCAACTCCTTGAACTTGTCGGAAAACATCTTAACGACAAGTCGAGCTTTCTTAATGGTGATACTTACCATCATTGTCCGTCTTCCTTTTAAAATCTATCTGTACTCAACAGCCTTACGACCATCGAGCTGTTCCGCCAAAGTCTACACTTTGTTTTCATACATGGATCCTCTCTCGGATTTTATGGCCTCGGGCCATTTATCGGAATCCGGGCCCACCATCGCTTCTCCATGGCTCGTAGGTTCATTGTTGTCTAGCAACATGACTTCCAAGACATGATTACGTACCACTCTGAAGTAGTACGCATCCTTGTCATCCTACGAGGTTTGGTAGTGACTTGATCTGAAGTTTCATGATCACTATCATAAGCTTCCACTTCAATTGGTGTAGGTGCCACAGGAACAACTCCCTGTGCCCTGCCACACGCTAGTTGAAGAGATGGTTCAATAACCTCATCAAGTCTCCACCATCCTCCCACTCAATTCTTTCGAGAGAAACTTTTCCTCGAGAAAGGACCCGATTCTAGAAACAATCCCTTATTGCTTTCGAATCTGAGACAGGAGGTATACCCAACTGTTTTGGGTGTCCTATGAAGATGCATTTATCCGCTTTGGGTTCGAGCTTATCAGCCTGAAACTTTTTCACATAAGCGTCGCAGCCCCAAACTTTTAAGAAATGACAGCTTAGGTTTCTCTAAACCATAGTTCATACGGTGTCATCTCATCGGAATTACGTGGTGCCCTATTTAAAGTGAATGTGGTTGTCTCTAATGCCTAACCCATAAACTATCGTGGTAATTCGATAAGAGACATCATGGTATGCATCATATCCAATAGGGTGCAGTTATGATGTTCGGACACACCATCACACTATGGTGTTCCAGGCTGTATTAGTTGTGAAACAATTTCCACAATGTCTTAATTCTGTGCCAAACTCGTAATTCAGATATTCATCTCTATGATCATATCATAGATATTTTATCCTCTTGTCACGACGATCTTTCAACTTCACCCTGAAATTACTTGAACCTTTCAATAATTCAGACTCGTGATTCATCAAGTAAATATACTCAACATCTACTCAAATCATCTGTGAAGTAAGAACATAACGATATCCACTACACGCCTCAGCACTCATTGGACTGCACACATCAAAATGTATTACTTCCAACAAGTTGCTTTCTAGTTCCATTTTACTGAAAACGAGGCTTTCAGTCATCTTGCCCATGTGGTATGATTTGCATGTCTCAAGTGATTCAAAATCAAGTGAGTCCAAACGATCCATCTGTATAGAGTTTCTTCATGCATATCTACCAACAAACATGGTTCGCATGTCTCAATCCTTTCAAAAATGAGTGAGTCCAAAGATCCATCAACCTGGAGCTTCTTCATGCGTTTTATACCAATATGACTTAAGTGGCAGTGCCACAAGTAGGTGGTACTATCATTACTATCTTATATCTTTTGGCATGAACATGTGTATCACTATGATCGAGATTCAATGAACCATTCATTTTTAGGTGTAAGACCATTGAAGGTATTATTCAAATAAACAGAGTAACCATTATTCTCTTTAAATGAATAACCGTATTGCGATAGACATAATCCAATCATGTCTATGCTCAACGCAAACACCAATCTCGATGGTAGAGGGAGCGTGCGATGCTTGATCATATCAACATCGGAAACACTTCCAACACATATTGTCAGCTCACCTTTAGCTAGTCTCCATTTATTCTGTAGCTTTTATTTCGAGTTACTAACACTTAGCAACCGAACCGGTATCTAATACCCTGGTGCTACTAGGAGTACTAGTAAAGTACACATCAACACAATGTATATCCAATATACTTCTATCGACCTTGCCAGCCTTCTTATCTACCAAGTATCTAGGGTAATTCTGCTCCGGTTGCTGTTCCCCTTATTACAGAAGCACTTAGTCTCGGGTTTGGGTTCAACCTTGGGTTTCTTCACTAGAGCAGCAACTGATTTGCCATTTCATGAAGTTTCCCTTCTTGCCCTTGCCCTTCTTGAAACTAGTGGTTTCACCAACCATCAACAATTGATGCTCCTTCTTGATTTCTACTTTGGTGTCAAACATCGCGAATATCTCAAGGATCATCATATATGTCCCTGATATATTATAGTTCATCACGAAGCTCTAGCAGCTTGGTGGCAATGACTTTGGAGAAACATCACTGTCTCATCTGGAAGATCAACTCCCACTCGATTCAAATGATTGATGTACTCAGACAATCTAAGCACAAGCTCAACAATTGAGCTTTTCTCCCTTAGTTTGTAGGATAAGAAAATCGTCGGAGGTCTTATACCTCTTGACGTGGGCACGAGCCTAAAATCCCAATTTCAGCCCTCGAAACATCTCATATGTTCCGCGACGTTTCAAAAACATCTTTGGTGCCTCAATTCTAAACCATTTAGCATTACGCACTGAACTATCATGTAGTCATCAAAACGTGTATGTCAGATGTTCGCAACATCCACAGACAACGTTCGAGGTTCAGCACACTGAGCGGTGCATTAAGGACATAAGCCTTCTATGAAGAAATGAGGACAATCCTCAGTTTGCGGGCCTAGTCCGCATAATTTCTACTATCAACTTTCAACTAAATTTTTCTCTAGGAACATAACTAAACAGTAGAACTAAAGCGCGAGCTACGACATAATTTGCGAAGACCTTTTGACTATGTTCAGGATAATTAGTTCATCTTATGAACTCCCACTCAGATAGACATCCCTCTAGTCATCTAAGTGATTACATGATCCGAGTCAACTAGGCCGTGTCCGATCATCACGTGAGACGGACTAGTCAACATCGGTGAACATCTTCATGCTGATCGTATCTACCATACGACTCATGCTCGACCTTTCGGTCTTCTGTGTTCCGAGGCCATGTCTGTACACATGCTAGGCTCGTCAAGTCAACCTAAGTGTTTGCATGTGTAAATCTGTCTTACACCCGTTGTATGTGAACGTTGGAATCAAACACCCGATCATCACGTGGTGCTTTGAAACAACGAACTGTCGCAACGGTGCACAGTTAGGGGGAACACCTTCTTGAAATTTTAATGAGGGATCATCTTATTTACTACCGTTGTTCTAAGCAAACAAGATGCATAAACATGATAAACATCACATGCAATCAAATAGTGACATGATATGGCCAATATCATATTGCTCCTTTTGATCTCCATCTTCGGGGCTCCATGATCATCATCGTCACCGGCATGACACCATGATCTCCATCATCATGATCTCCATCATCGTGTCTTCTTGAAGTTGTCTCGTCAACTATTACTTCTACTACTACAGCTAACGGTTAGCAATAAAGTAAAGTAATTACATGACGTTTATGTTGACACGCGGGTCATAAATAAATTAAGACAACTCCTATGGCTCCTGCCGGTTGTCATACTCATCGACATGCAAGTCGTGATTCCTATTACAAGAACATGATCATCTCATACATCACATATATCATTCATCACATCCTTTGGCCATAGCACATCACATAGCATACCCTGCAAAAACAAGTTAGACGTCCTCTAATTGTTGTTTGCATGTTTTACGTGGCTGCTATGGGTTTCTAGCAAGAATGTTTCTTACCTACGCAAAGACCACAACGTGATATGCCAATTGCTATTTACCCTTCATAAGGACCCTGTTCATTGAATCCGATCCGACTAAAGTGGGAGAGACAGACACCCGCCAGCCACCTTATGCAACTAGTGCATGTTTGTCGGTGGAACCGGTCTCACGTAAGCGTACGTGTAAGGTTGGTCCGGGCCGCTTCATCCCACGATGCCGCCGAATCAAGATAAGACTAGTAACGGCAAGCATATTGAACAAAAGCAACGCCCACAACTACTTTGTGTTCTACTCGTGCATAGAATCTACGCATAGACCTAGCTCATGATGCCACTGTTAGGGAACGTAGCAGAAATTCAAAATTTTTCTACGTGTCACCAAGATCTATCTATGGAGAAACTAGCAACAAGGGGAAGGAGAGTGCATCTACATACCCTTGTAGATCTCTAAGCGGAAGCGTTCAAGTGAACGGGGTTGATGGAGTCGTACTCGTCGTGATCCAAATCACCGATGACCAAGTGCCGAACGCACGGCACCTCCGCGTTCAACACACGTACAGCCCAGTGACGTCTCCCATGCCTTGATCCAGCAAGGAGAGAGGGAGAGGTTGATGAAGACTCCATCCAGCAGTAGCACAACGGCGTGGTGGTGGTAGAGGAGCGTGGCAATCCTGCAGGGCTTCGCCAAGCACCACGGGAGAGGAGAAGGACTTGGGAGAGGGGAGGGTTGCACCAAAGGCAAAGGTATGGCTGCCCTCCCACCCACACACATATATATACGGGCAAGGGAGAGGGGGGGCGCAGCCTTGGCCCTTCCTCCAAGGAAGGGTGCGGCTAGGGAGGAGTCCCTCCTCCCCAAGGCACCTCGGAGGTGCCTTTCCCCTTTAGGACTCTTCCTTTCCTTATCCCTTGGCGTATGGGCCTCTTGGGGCTGGTGCCCTTGGCCCATATAGGCCAAGGCGCACCCCCTTACAGCCCATGTGGCCCCCCGGGGCACGTGGCCCCACCCGGTGGACCCCCGGGACCCTTCCTGTGGTCCCGGTACAATACCGGTGACCCCGAAACTTGTCTGGTGACCAAAACAGGACTTCCCATATATAAATCTTTACCTCCGGACCATTCCGGAACTCCTCTTGACGTCCGGGATCTCATCCAGGACTCCGAACAACATTCAGTAACCACATACAAACTTCCTTTATAACCCTAGCGTCATCGAACCTTAAGTGTGTAGACCCTACGGGTTCGGGAGACATGCAGACATGACCGAGACTTTCTCCGGTCAATAACCAATAGCGGGATCTGGATACCCATGTTGGCTCCCACATGTTCCATGATGATCTCATCGGATGAACCACGACGTCAAGGACTTAATCAATCCCGTATACAATTCCCTTTGTCTATCGGTACGATACTTGCCCGAGATTCGATCGTTGGTATCCCGATACCTTGTTCAATCTCGTTACCGGCAAGTCTCTTTACTCGTTCTGTAACACATCATCCCGTGATCAACTCCTTGGTCACGTTGTGCACATTATGATGATGTCCTACCGAGTGGGCCCAGAGATACCTCTCCGTCACACGGAGTGACAAATCCTAGTCTCGATTCGTGCCAACCCAACAGACACTTTCGGAGATACCCGTAGTGTACCTTTATAGCCACCCAGTTACGTTGTGACGTTTGGCACACCCAAATCACTCCTACGGTATCCGGGAGTTGCACAATCTCATGGTCTAAGGAAATGATACTTGACATTAGAAAAGCTTTAGTCAACTAGAGGCTTACTAGGGACATGGTGTTGTCCATCACATCATTCTTCTAATGATGTGATCCCGTTATCAACGACATCCAATGTCCATGGTCAGGAAACCGTAACCATCTATTGATCAACGAGCTAGTCAACTAGAGGCTTACTAGGGACATGGTGTTGTCTATGTATCCACACATGTATCTGAGTTTCCTATCAATACAATTCTAGCATGGATAATGAACGATTATCATGAACAAGGAAATATAATAATAATCAATTTATTATTGCCTCTAGGGCATATTTCCAACAACCTCTTACATATATATGAGGCGGCTGGACTTTCCGTACAAGAAAGGGCTCAAATCCCGTCCAAAACATTAAAAGATAACCTAACTCAGACCACGAGGGCCGGAACTTCCGGTCAGCCTGGAACTTCCGGGGTAAAATTATACCAAGTAGCCCTGTTGCACAGCTCCTGCAGGTCGCATATGGCTTCGGATCGTGATGGTTCCAAAAGCAAAGTTGTAGATCTTGCAATGGGGAAAAAGTCCTTAGTTGATCACTTTTTCATCCGAGGTCATCTTGATGTCGAAATCGTCCCCGCAAATCTGCAAATAGTGTTAAAATTCCAGTCTTCGAGGCGCACCGCATGCAAAGTCTTCGAGGCGCCCGGAACCTCCCCGGAAGTTTTGTCCGGAACTTCCGGGGCAAACTTATACAGCACATAGTTTTGGCTCTAATTTTTGCATACGAACTCCGATTTAGACGTTCTTTATATCAAAGCGATCGTTTCGACAAGGCGAAGACAATCCGTGTACAAACGTTTCCCATATGAGGCCGTATTGGGGGCGTAATCAGCCGAATAGTGTTCTGAATACAAAATCTGAGTACTTCGAACACAACTTCAGCCTTAGAGATGAGACCGGATGACTATGGCCCAAATATCAAAGTTTTTCCTTTTGATGATACAGAACTTTTTCACTTTGAGCACTTCTCCATTTGAGTCCATCTTAATTAAGTTCTTCGCCGTGCCAAAATCTGGTGTCAACACATACCCCATGTTTTTCGGCAAACTTGTCTGCCGAAAAATAACTTGCACGATGCTTTTCCTAAGGACGATGTCAACACTCCATCGGTCATTTTATGTGCTTAGGACGATAAGTATATATCTGCCATTTGGATTAGCAACAAAAGTAAAGCTAATCAAACATATGACGATTTGGTAATACCCTTTCATGATGTAAGAAATTATATTGCATCCATGGTTTAAAATAAGCCCATTGAGGGTAACCAATCATACCTGATGAGAAATTCCATGGCATAGGCATCAACGACATTGTTGAAGAAAATGGATAATGTGTGGGCCGAAGATGTTGAAACCTTCGGCTTGGTCCTTCATAGTTTTCACTCTTTTCCTTCTTCATATTTGTTGCACTCCTTGTAAAGGAAGCTTGCACATAATTCTTGTTTTGAATACTTCCTTTGGGAACCCATGCCATATTCCTTTCTTCAAGTTCTTGTGCACCAAGTTATTGTAATTTCTTCTTTTGCCAATATGATAAGCTGAGTGGGCACCCTGGCTATGATTTTGTTTGAAGCAATGGCAATTCTTGTTTTACCATGTGCACTCTCAACTTCTTCTTTTCAGATTTGGTACTTGATTGACTTGCCTCATCGCCATTAGTAGCCAATGTCAATACTTGAATTGGCTCCTTCTCATTTGATATCAAATCTGATGTAGCACTCTTACAGCCGTCTTTTTTAACACGGTAAATTTATTTGACCACATCTTTCTTGTTCCTTGAGTTCCGGACCGATTCCTTATGATTGAAATGGTCTTTGACATGTGATTGTTCAAATGTTGATATTTTTGGAGCTGCATAATGTTTGTGAGATGGTCTAATATAAGATGAAGAATGCGCCCTTGTATCATACTTGTCCCATGATGGATATGGATTTACATGATCATAGGAAGGTATCCATGGCATTGGCATTGGCATTGGCGGCACAAAATATGGATATGAATATACTGCATTAGAATTCTCATTTTGCCAATACCAATCCTCGGGTTTGTGCCTAGGGAGTGATCTTGATGCTTTTCCATTAGTTGGCCGATAAGCACTTTTCTCTTCACTCTTCTTTTGATATTTATCTAATAATTGTGCAAAAGTGACCTTGGATTTCTTGCACTTGTGCTTATTGCGGCCTTTATCTCCTTTGTCTTGACTTGCATCGATCTTTGGATTTTCTTGTTGCCCCCCAGTCCCTGGCGTCTTCATTGTATCTTCGATAGAACTCATGCCTTCAAGAATATTTTCATTGTGCTCTTGAACAACTTTTTTACTTAAAAGCTTGATCCCATCACCTGTAGTTTTTACCTTCTCATCTTTAAAAGAATCGTCTTGAAGCAGACGATTCAAAAACCTTTTTCCATTAGGACCAATCAGAATAGACTGGTCATCCCTTGGTGTTTCAACAAATTTTAATCGTCCTTTATCAATGGCTGATTTAACTATTTGACGAAACATGTTGCAATCCTCAAAATTATGCTTGGGCGAATCATGCAACTTGCAATACATTCGTCCTTGGATTGATGGCTTCACATGGTGATCAAGAACTCTAATGTAATTATTTTTCAGCAACAAATCAAATATTTGATCACACATGCTTGAATTGAAGGTATACTTCTTATTTTCTAGCCGATCTTGGTGTGCAAACGGCTTTGGAGTTGAGCAAATGAATGGTTCAGATTTAGAATCTCCCCCATTCAGCTATGCATTGTGTTTTACACCCTATCTCCGATGTATTTGGATAAGATATTATATTAGCATTGGATTTTTCAAAAGAATTTGACCTTGGCTTTAAATTTCTGAAACGAAAATAGTTAGAATACACATGTCTCAATTGAGACCAAGTGCAAGCCAAGTAAGAAACAAGCAAAGCTACCCAATTAGATATGAAAATTTGATAAAGCAATGGGAAAAACTTTGGCTGCAATAATAGGTCATTATCGGTCTTTATAAATGGCACAATAGACTGACTGATATGTTCTATAACAGTTTTATTACTAACAAGTAAATTTCCCTTCGTCATTGATCTTTCAAAATTACTTATGAGAATTTCTCTTATAGAAGCATCAACAATAAAGCTGCGACCAAATCGGAAGATAGGTAAATCACTTGCTAGACATACCTTTTCAAACACGTTGGGAGAGCATGATGGTTGCGTTACTTGAACGATAGGTTATTCCTCTTTCGAATAGCTCCCCAATACCTTGTCATCCTATTTTTCTAGAATAGATTCGGCATATGTAATATTTGATTCGGTCTTTTCAATAGCCGAATTAACTTTATTATCCGAATCACCATCTTTTTTGATAATTCTATCCACACCCAATGCTTTCTCTTTTTGGCATAATCTAGCTTGGATTGCACTAGAATTAATAGGATTTCCCTCTTTTATTAATTCATGTAGAACAACATTGCATTCATCCCAAAAAGACGTAAGATTTTTCTTAATGACCCAATCTGGATAGAATTGCCCCTCCACACTTTTAGACTCTTTCGGTAACGATATGTCACCGAAATTCTGTAATTGTGTTGGGGGGACATGATATGCCACGGTAGTAGGTGAAGGCATTTGTGCTCCTGTAGAAGTTTCACTAATTCGGCCATGACCATGAAGGTGGGGAGCCGAATTATGGACATCAACAGTTGCGTATGGTGTCAGAAAATTAGTAGCATGAGGTGTAGCATATGATGTTTGAGGGTAATTGGCCGAATAACTAGTAGTAGTGTTGGGGATATACCCTGCGGTATGACCCGGCCGGAAGTATGACCCGGTCAGACTTGGCGATTCACCGGTGACCCACCCTGATTTGGCGACTCACTAAGTGACCCACCCGGATCTCCCCACTCACTGATGACCCGGCCGAACCAGGTGACTCATTGGTGACCCGGCCGGTGGAGCAGAGGAGTAACAAGACCCGGTGGCCCAAGCAGACGGTTCATTGAAGGCCGGCTCATATTATGGTGGGCCGGCTTAAGAGGAAAGCATACGGAATATTCAGGAAGCAAGACTAGGACTCCACTTGTAATAGAGTAATCCTAATCCTAACAGGACTAGTCATGTAAACCGCTCCTTCAACATATATAAGGAGGGGCAGGGTACCCCAAGAGGGACAGATTTGACAAGTTAGGTTTAGACAGACAAGTCAATAGCTCTCGAAATAGAGCACCACTTTAATCGTGATCATCATCATCAATATCAATAAAGCAGGATGTAGGCTTTTACCTGCACCGTGAGGGGCCGAACCTGGATAAAACCTCGCGTCTCTCGTCCCACTCAACCCCTCTCAAGCTACCACATAGATGTGCTGGCCTCACGACTAAGTCCACTCACTAGGACATCTACCGTGACAATTTCACGACAGTTGGCGCCCACCGTGGGACCTGCGCACGATGGTGATGAGTTCTTAGAGGAATCTCTCCTAGGGTTTGAGAAGCTCACGATTTCGTCGGATGAGAAAGAGCCGACAAATTTGTTCTTTTTGGTGCCGGCGTAAACAAGATTGAGATCAAAGAAATTAGGGTTGCGATTGCGCACCCGCCGCCGCAGTTTGCAATACATCGAGACAAAGAGCAAATCGATGTTCACTGCTGCACCAATCCATCAAATCGTCGGGTCACCGATGGCACAGACGTGGACGCGTAATCATCCGGGCGTTCATACGTATGGCCGTATACACGTGCATCAAGTCTCGAGGCATATCAGTCCGGCGGGCGATTGTAATTTGTTTAATCCGAAAGAAAAAAAAAAGGGGAACCACGACCCGGAGAGGGACGTGGACGTGGGCACGTTTTCTATCCAAAATTCCCGAGTCGTCCACGCATCTCCTTCCTACGGAAAAAAATTCTGTGCGTACCGGCTGTAAACTGCTCTCCCTGCGTACCCTGTGTGAGATGACGCCACGTGGTCCACCTTGCCATCCGACGATCCCCTCTGATCCGCTCCCATGCGCAGGCTTCCTCAGCTCGAGCGCCCCTTCTCGGCTCCAGGAAACAAGCCCGCAACCTCTCAAACTTCGGCTGGGCTAGACTGCCCCATCTGGACTAGAGTCAGATTCAGGCGACCCCACATCTCTTGGCTAAGTCGCCGTCGCCGCTGCTGCATCCCTTGCCGCCGCCGCAGCCGCCGCAGCCGTCTCCGTCGTTCGCCACCAGCTGATCATTCGCTTCCACCGTCATCTGCTTCGTCCCCCGCCCGCCCTCATCCGACACTGGTAGAGGGAGTGCTTTGATAATCTAAGATCACTTGGGATCTATACAAGCAGCCAGAAGGGCAAATGGAAATAGCATCAGATTGCTTGTCGCTGATCAACAGGATGAAGAGCGCAGAGCAAGACCGATCCCATACTAGCTAGCATCAAAAATGATGATATCATATATTCATATGTAAAACCGTGAAATTTGTTCTGTAGCTGTCGTCATGTAAATATGTCTTGTACTGAAGGAGCTCATGTTTTGGCAAAATGAACCAAACATGATGCAGCTTCCTGCTTGTATAATGAGTCTCCTGATATTGTGAGGACCAATTCATGTAAACAATAGAATTTCAAATATCTATCTGACTTCTTGCCAAAAATCTGCATGTGTTATCTGATTTCGCCATAAATCTATAATTAACTATTTTTATTGTTTCTCTAGCTTCTCTGATTTGCTATTCAACTGTAGCAGAGATGCTACCCACGACCGGCTGGCTAAAAAATAGATAGGAAATCTAAGTGCCTATCCTATTACATGACCGCCATCCAAACCGGTTGAAAATATCCCGAGCTACCATCTCCCAGCGGAAAGACCCAGTAACCAAATGCTCCCTGGCCTCCGTCTGGGTGAGTAGCGACCACGAACGCATCAGTGCCGTAGTTCGGAATATGACCTGCAAAAAATGTATACATGATATTCTGTTAAAAACCAAATCATTTCTGCAAGTCCAGATAGTCCACAGCAAAGCACAAACTCCAACCCGAATATGTCTCGCTAAGTTAGGCTCAATCCCATTAAGCCATGTCCTAAATAACGCATAAACAGAATTCGGTGGATTGATACTAAAAGCAATGTGGACCGTCTGCCAAAGTACCTTGGCTAACGGGCAATCAAAAAAGAGATGTTTGATAGTCTCATCCCGATCACAGAAACTACACCTAGTAGGTCCTGTCCAATTACGCTTCATGAGGTTGTCCTTAGTTAAAATAACTTGTTTATGGACAAACCACATAAACACTTTTATTTTCAAAGGAACTTTGACATCCCAAACATGCTTGGATGTAGGAATTGAGTTTGAGTTAATAAAATCAATATACATTGATTTAACCGTAAATACTCCAGATTTAGTCAGTTTCCAGCGTAATTCATCGGGTTGTTATGAAAACTGGACTTCCATCAGTCTCCTAACTAGATGGAGCCATTGTTCCCAACGATTGCCCGCTAGCGTTCGTCGGAACTGAATATTAAGGGGGATCGATTGAAAGACCGATGCAACGAACACCTCACGTCGTTGCGCAATACGGTATAAAGACGGATATTGGATGGCCAATGGTGTTTCGCCAAGCCAAGTATCCTCCCAGAAACGTGTACTCGTGCCGTTTCCAATAACAAACTTCGTCCTATTAAACAACGACTGTTTGACTTTCATCAAGCCTTTCCAGAAAGGCGAATCGGTCGGCCTGACAGTAACCTGGGACAAAGTTTTTGTCTGGAGGTACTTGCTGTGAAGGATTTGAGCCCACATAGCATCATTCTCCGATGAGAGCTTCCACAGCCACTTGCTAAGAAGGCATTTATTCTTAACTTCAAGATTCTCAATACCTAGACCCCCTTGGTCTTTCGGTCTACAGATGATGTCCCATTTAGCAAGCCGATATTTTCTTTTAAGCTCATCACCCTGCCAAAAGAAACGCGATCGATAGAAGTCTAGTCTCTTCCTAACCCCAACTGGGACCTCAAAGAACGATAGGAGAAACATTGGCATACTCGTAAGCACCGAGTTAATCAGGATTAATCGGCCTCCGTATGACATGAGCTTACCCTTCCAACAACTCATTTTTTTTCTCAAACCGGTCCTCGATGCACTTCCACTCTCTGTTAGTCAGCCTACGATGGTGGATTGGAATCCCCAGGCAAGAGAAGGGTAACTCACCCAACTCACACCCAAACAATTGCCTATAAGCCTCCTGTTCATCTTTGGCCCTACCAAAGCAGAACAGCTCGCTCTTATGAAAGTTAATCTTTAACCCGGTCAATTGTTCAAATAGGCATAACACCAGCTTCATATTTCTCGCCTTGGCCAAGTCATGCTCCATAAAGATGATTGTATCATCAGCGTACTGAAGGATGGATACACCTCCATCAATTAGATGAGGTATCAATCCACCTACTTGACCATTTTCCTTAGCCCTTCCTATCAAAATTGTTAACATGTCCACCACAATGTTAAACAAGATAGGGGACATCGGATCTCCTTGTCTTAGGCCTTTATGTGTCTGGAAGTAATGACCTATGTCATCATTAACTTTAATTCCCACACTACTTTTTTGCGTAAATGATTCAACCTGTCGGCGCCAGGCTTCATCAAAACCTTTCATACGCAATGACTGTTGGAGGAATGGCCATTTGACCTTATCGTACGCTTTCTCAAAATCCACCTTAAAAATTACTCCATCTAATTTTTTGGAATGGATTTGATGGAGTGTTTCATGCAGGATGACCACCCCTTCAAGGATATTTCTGTCCGGCATGAAAGCAGTTTGAGACTGCTGCACCACAGAATGCGCAATCTGTGTGAGTCTAGCCAGCCGGTTGTGGCGTCTTTTCTCGGCTAGTTGGTGTTTCTAGCCCCTTTTTGGCTCTGTGTGAGCTGTCTGTGCTTTTTTTATTATTTGAAGACCTTTGGAACCATGTTGACACTACTTTATTTTGGTTAATAAGAGGGCCGTATGCATCTTTCTGATGCAGAGGCCGAGGAATCACCCCTTTTCCAAAAAAAAAAAAAGCAGAGATGCTACCTTTTTTGTGTAGGCCTAAACTTCATATGAAGTCAGCAGGGGCGGACACATGATTTGGCTAAGCCCCCGGCCCTAGGCTAGCTACAGTACGTCTACAGTGCTTCTACAGTATCCATGATGATGTACTTGGTGCAATTTTGTTTCTTCACGTCCAGGGCCCAGGCCCCCCCGGCCTGGGTCCTGGATCCGCCACTGGAAGTCAGGCTAATCTTTTACTATGAAATCTGAGAATTTTTTTAGCACAGGCAATTTGGAAAATACTTATATTGCAAATGAATCAGCAATCCCAAAAATTTGATACTTTACAACAGTTTTACCTTTGAATAGCTACAACTTTATAGTTGATGATTTTTGCAGGGAAAAACATATAGCTCATGAAAACCTTTGCAACAGGGAGGCTACTCAATCTTTCTGCGCGCAGTATGTTCAGTAGCACTAAATTCCTGGTAGAAATCTTTGTCGTCCTTGGAGGCGACCGTCCGCCATGTGGCGTCATCTCACGGAGGGTGTGCACGGGGGGAGATTTACAGCCCGTACGCACGGAATTTTTTTTCCCCTTCCTACGGCGGTATCTGCTTGCCTCAGCTACCGTTGCCGGTTCGCCCGCGGCGCCCTTCAGTCTCGTTTCTGTATCGCTTCTTCCAAGCACTAAGCGCTGGATCAACGAGCGCTGCCTCCGCCGTAGTTTGCATTAGCGCCTGCTCCGACCCGCGGTTACCACACTGCGCCCAAGCCTCGGATCGCCTCCACTGTGGAAGAACCGCTGTAGCGGTCTCCGTTTCTGTCCGGGGAGTTTACAATATTGATGCGGTCAGAGTTGGAAGAGAGATTGATGCGGTCAGATTGCCCCAACGAAATTACTGGTGTTACAACTACTACCATCAATACTGCTGCTATGTGCAAAGCTCCAGGCACGGTTTCCAAAACTTGATTGATGCTATTTTGACTCCCACGTGAAGGCTAAGGAATTTACAAGCTCACCGTAAAGCGCTACTCCAGTGCATCCAGACGTAGCGTCCGTAGTTCATATGATCTGATCATCGCTACAGCCGTCATCCAACGTATTTCTGGTCTGCTGTGGTTGACACCCTGTCCGCCACAGAACAGCTCCAACCTGATGGTCCTGCAGTTTATTCACGATCAAGCAACCTGATGGTCCTGCAATTTACTCACGCCCAGCGCCACTGAGCCGTCAGGCGCCCCTCTGTCCCGAGTCGCTCTCGCTGCAAGGCGCCGTGCCCCTGCTTATGAGTCGCCTCGGCCGACCGCGAGCCAGCGGCCGCCTTCATCGCCGACCGTAAGCTCCGCTTCCGCCTTAAAGCGCCCTCACTTCCTCTTGCTCTGCGTGCTCGCGCTGAACCGGCCATGGCCGCACCTCTCCAACTCGCCGCTGCCGCGGACGCACCGCGTCGACCCGCCGGATTGAACCGGCCCTGTCGCCGCGAGCCGCCGCCGTCCTCAGGCTGCCCCTCACTCAGCTTTGTGCCCTCGCGCCTGCCTGAAGCCGCTTGTCGCGCCGCCTTGTTAAAACGTCGTGGAGCGCTCTGACTCACCATTGCCGCGGCCTCGTCTGCACGGTTTTTTAAGGAATTACTAATTTGAAGGACGAAATTGCTGTGCAGACGAAACTGCACACACGATGTGTAGCCGACAGTCAAATCCAACCGTAGAACAGTGCTGCTGCTGTGCATCACATGGCCTGAATTTAGCATCGTCCACAAATCGTCTGCGTGGCAACGTGTGTATAGCAGCGTTCTTTGAAGGATTAGTATTACTACTTCCAGATGTGAAGGCGGAAGTGATGCATCTGTTGATCCATCAGCACGAGGAGATGGTAGTACAATAATGATCCATCAGCACAAAGAGAAAAGTCAAAACCAACGACAACTCGGAGGAGGATTTGGTCATGGGTGCACGAAGACTCCGAGCCGTTTCCAGTCAAGCGCTGATCGGACCCGCTCCGCTATCGTGGTCTGCCTCGTTCCATCAGCCGCCGTGGTCTGAAGGCCGCTGCTGGCTCTCGTCTTTCTGCTTCGGCCTAAACCGGCGAGACAGTAACCAGCCGGCCTACAACTACAGAGCCGCCGCCCCTATTGCCATGCTTTGAACCGTCTTTACTGTATCCGAGGGGGTACGTTGAGCCGGCCTACCGATTTTTTCGACACTACAGCGGTACAGCCGTTGACAAGCCTATACAATTGTTGGAGGTGTTTAAAGCACCGTATGACATGACTACGTGCAAGGCCTTTCAGTTTTTGCAAGCAGTACGGAAATCCGTCGAGTTATCGTAGGTTGTGTGAGATGATCAGAAAAGGAGTGCAGCTTTGTATGGTCAACCTTCTCAAATTCTCCTTTGACTCCAAGTATGAGAACAGAGAAGAGGTTTCAAGACTTTCAACTGCACCTTCAGAGATTCAGTTATCAAAGTACAATGATCAAAATTCTCAAAGGTTATCTTCTGACACTACTTATGGATCATCAGTCGTGTGGATAAATCAGGTGATATTCATCTAAGTATATTTTTTTCGACACATTGTTTTTATCAAAGAACAATTACTTTGGTCCGTAATGTATTTTGTGCAGGACGATGATTCATGATAAAGGTGGTGCCAGGCTATGCCTATGGAGTATGTGTTAGCATCACCATGCGCTAGCATCCGCACCCACTTGTTGTTATACGGGTGTGCGTGAGCCGCCGCCCGTGTAGCTTAATCTACATCAACTCACTAGAATTACGCCTGCGATTGACTTGCCCGTGTCCGTGCCGATTCAAAACGCCGTGGCCAACTCTCTCGTCTGCACCGGCTTACAACGCCGCTGCCGACTTGCCCGCGTCTGTGTCGTTTCCAACGCCTCGGCCGACTCTCTCGTCCACACTGGCTTACAACGCCGCTGCCGACTCTCCCCATCCGCACCGGCTTACAACACCGTGGCCGACTCGGCCATGGTTAATTTCAGCTTCACCGTGGTGATCATCAACTCCGCGGTGAATAATTTCTGGTCTAACATATCAGGTGAAATCCATCCAATATATTTTTATTACATATTGCGTTCTTTAAAAAGAGAAATTACTCTGGCTTGCAAGTTTTTAATGCAGGACAAGATGTTTACTACAAAAGGGACTATTATATCACTGAGCTGTTGAATAACTCATACCGGTTTATATCACGGTTAAATATGAAGAATCTCAAGCCAACTCCTCGAGTTGTCTTAAGACTCGGGGGTTACAATGGCATGACTCGGCAAAATTGGCCAGTATCAATAATCCAGAACTCCGGGTCATTGGAGGGAAGATAACCCAGTCCCGGAGGCTGGTAAAAATTTAAAGGTCGTCAGAAAATTTCCGGCTCACGATGATGCTTCGGTTTCCAATCCGGCTCAAGGTAAACATGTCTCCCACAAAGCTTTGAACCTCTAAATATCCGGTTTGAAATTCCGGTTTAAAAAGAATTCATCTCTCGCAAGTTCGAGTTTTCAGAAAAAGTTACAGGGACCAAAGAGAGTTTGTTGCACAACACAACTCAAACATAGGCACCCGGCGAGCACAGCTCAGAAATATATCACATGGGGGCTTCCGTCTTATTGAGCTAAGCTATGATTACCCTTTGATCTGGCTCATAGCCACATCTACAGGTCATTTGGGGGCTTCCTGTTCAAACATAGGTCGTATTCGAACCAAAGAGAACATAGCTGTCGGTACCCTATTGATCGGCGTAATGCCAAACTCACTAGGGGGCTTCTTGATCGTATTCGAATCATAGCTTAACCCCTTTTGGGTCCGACTTGGATCGTATTCGAATCAGGGTCGTTAAAAACCTCTCAAGGTCATTTGGGGTCTTCCTGTTCAAACATAGGTCGTATTCGAACCAAAGAGAACATAGCTGTCGGTACCCTCTTGATCAGCGCAACGCCAAAGCCACTGGGGGCTACATGATCGTATTCGAATCCTCGCTTAACCCCTTTGGTCCGGTTTACTGATCGTATTCGAATCAGGAGCCTCAAATTCTTCTTCCTATTTTTCTTAAGTTTTTTGAAAACAGTCTTTTGGGTTTGTCTTGAGACTTTTTGTTCATATCTGAAGCATATAATGTGGTTTCGATTAACCCGGCTTGACTTTGGATGATAAGTCGCCACATATGACAATCATAAACATTTGGAAGTTTTTGGCTTCTAAAGATTGGGTTATCACCCTTACTGCACCGGTATCCTAAACCGGCAGTACGATTCAATATCACAGGAATCGGTTTTTCAAACCGGGTTATATTATTCAAATCTTTAATAGCCAACATGGCTGGATTTTTATTATGGTTATCAATAGCCAATATTACGATTGAGGTTTTCAAAGTCGCTTCAGCGCAATGGATATTATTTTATCAATGGATATAATTTATTCTACAATGGAAGGAATAGTCCCGAGTCGCTGCAGGCTTACGACCCGACACTTGGGGGCTACATTATTCAAGTTGAGATTACATCAAATATGCAAGTCCCATGTCACTGCCAGCATGCACCATGTCACTTGGGGGCTAATGCAAAATCATTTTTACTGGCCTTATTGAAGACCCAACTCATCACACTGTAATGAGCCGGCCCTTGGGGGCTACCAATTGCTCCTGTCAACAATTCAAGGTACACAAGTTTAATCCATTATATTGAAAGGTCCACTACTCAGTTGGAAGAGTACAAAGCTCTTAACCTTATGGACGTGGGTTCGACCCCATGGAGAGGATTACAACAGATGGTATTCTTTTCAAGGAAATATATATAAAGTCCCAACTCAATACTATCTTACTGAGCCGGCCCTTGGGGGCTACATGTTGCTGCTCAAGTCTACATCTACAAAGTCCCCGCTCATTATTACATAATGACCCGGCCCTTGGAGGCTACACTGATTGAAGTTTTTGTGAGCATAAGACAATTACAAGTCCCAGTTTGATGCAAGCAAGACAACCCGGCACTTGGGGGCTACAGGTAACACGGATATAAGGCGAAATACTTTCGAATTCTTAGTTTTGAGAAAATCAGATTGACCCGCGTCCCCAATCATTATGACCCGGTGTCTGCAACAATCATAGCCCGGCGTCATCAATAATTATAACCCGGCATCGGCAACAATTATGACACGGTGCCATCAATATTTATAAACCGGAAAATTTGATAATGATAAACCGGCAAGTTTTACATCTTCAAGTCGGCTCAAAGTCAGATGAGTATTTCCAGACTAGTATTTTTTAAATTGGCGCTTTAGCTGATTCAAGTGGATTATTTCTTACAATATTTCTCTACAAGAGACCAATGTCAGCAAATTGACTCTGAAGCTGGCCTATTGACCCGGATTTCTCAAAAGAAGTATCTCGATTTTTTGCATTCACAAAGTTTGAACATATCTACTAAAGAATATTTGCTATGAGTTCATGGGCATGTATCAAGAAGGAAATGACAAGGACTTAAAGATGATCAGGTGCCGGCTTACAAGAAATTTTAACCCGGATCACAACCTGTCAAATTTGTTCTTGTGTTTATTTTGCAGGATCAGTTTAACATGGATAAATCCAAATTAAACTGGGGGCTAATGTTGGGGATATACCCCGCGGTATGACCCGGCCGGAAGTATGACCCGGTCAGACTTGGCGATTCACCGGTGACCCACCCTGACTTGGCGACTCACTAAGTGACCCACCCGGATCTCTCCACTCACTGATGACCCGGCCGAACCAGGTTACTCATTGGTGACCCGGCCGGTGGAGCAGAGGAGTAACAAGACCCGGTGGCCCAAGCAGACGGTTCATTGAAGGTCGGCTCGTATTATGGTGGGCCGGCTTAAGAGGAAAGCATACGGAATATTCAGGAAGCAAGACTAGGACTCCACTTGTAATAGAGTAATCCTAATCCTAATAGGACTAGTCATGTAAACCTCCCCTTCAACATATATAAGGAGGGGCAGGGTACCCCAAGAGGGACAGATTTGACAAGTTAGGTTTAGACAGACAAGTCAATAGCTCTCGAAATAGAGCACCCCTGTAATCGTGATCATCATCATCAATATCAATGAAGCAGGATGTAGGCTTTTACCTCCACCGTGAGGGGCCGAACCTGGATAAAACCTCGCGTCTCTCGTCCCACTCAACCCCTCTCAAGCTACCACATAGATGCGCTGGCCTCACGACTAAGTCCTCTCACTAGGACATCTGCCGTGACAATTCCACGACAAGTGGCATGGCCAATTCCCCTATCCACCGGCACGTTTGGATTAACAAACTGCAAGTTATTTGCCAATGAATAAAAAGTTGAAACACTTTGTTGCATCCTATTGGAAGTTCCTACATGGGGTATCTTAACTTGATTAACCGAACTCATCGTGTTGTTCATCGGCATATAGATTTGTGGGGTTGCCGATGCATGGGAGTTGGGATACATATGTTGCATGTTGCTGAAATTATATGAAGTTGAAGCATGAAGATTATTCTGAATCGGTTGTTGCACATAATTAGATACATTATTGATAAAACTAGGGCTAGCCGATACATTATGCTCATTAGACGATCTAGCAACAACATATGCATTATTTGCATCTACATAAGTGAAGTGGGTATTCATATTACCTTTGTAGATGTCAAACCCTAGATGACAATCTCTTCGTAGCAAGAACGGGCCGGAGACCGTTCAACACTTCGTCCCCAGCGGAGTCGCCAAAAAGTGTGTTCGCACACGAACACATCATCGTGTACCCTCGACGCCGGGGGTGATGCACCGCAGCTCACGTCGAAGGAGACCCGCTGAAAACGCGGTACGCAAGACAATCCGGCGGGCGCTTTTGTATACCCGAAACCTCACACGCCCGGAAGGGACCCCGTCAGGGCGCACGACGGCTATGGGCTACCCTAGGTCGACCTGATCACCCCTAGGGCCTCGTGGATCGCCGCCCTGCAACTAGAAGAACCGAAGGACGAGGAAGAAGAATAAGGGAGAGAAATAAAAGTAAAGATAAAAGATGATAGATTGATATGTCGATTGTGTGTTGTTATTCAATCGGACGTCACCTCTTACATATATATGAGGCGGCTGGACTTTCCATACAAGAAAATGCCTCAAATCCCATCCAAAACATCAGAAGATAACCTAACTCGGACCACGAGGGCCGGAACTTCCGGTCAGCCCGGAACTTCCGGGCTAAAATTACACCAAGTAGCCCGGTTGCACAGCTCCTGCAGGTCGCATATGGCTTCGGATCGCGATGGTTCCAAAAGCAAAGTTGTAGATCTTGCAATGGAGAAAAATTCCTTAGTTGATCACTTTTTCATCCGAGATCATCTTGATGTTGAAATCAGCCCCGCAAATCTAAAAATAATGTTAAAATTCCAGTCTTCGGGGTGCACCGCGTGCAAAGTTTCCGTTTAGGCCGGAACCTCCCCGGAAGTTTTGTCCGGAACTTCCGGGGAAGACTTATGCAGCACATATTTTTGGCTCTAGCTTTTGCATACGAACTCCGATTTAGACGTTCTATATATCAAAATCGATTGTTTCGACGAGGCGAAGACAATCCTTGTAGAAACTTTTCCCATGTGAGGCCATCTTGGGGGCGTAATCAGCCGAATAGTGTTCTGAATACAAAATCTGAGTACTTGGAACACAACTTCGGCCTTAGAGATGAGACCGGATGACTATGGCCCAAATATCAAAGTTTTTTCTTTTGATGATACGGAACTTTCTCACTTTGGGCACTTCTCCATTTAAGACCATCTTAATTAAGTTCTTCGCCGTGCCAAAATCTGGTGTCAACATCACCTTGCGACAAGCAGAGCCACCTTCTGTATACTGCTGTTGCTGCCATGGGATGCCGGCAATGACACATGTTGTTCGTTTGATGGTCTACACTTTGTTTGGCGTATTGCCTGGGACCTGGGTGACCTACCAGTTCTGATCGATGCTCTACGAATACTGCAAAAAATTCCTCGTTCTAAAACTACCGAGAGCTTTTGGATGTACCTAGTTGTTCAGCAAATAGTGTTGATATCAGGGGATCTAGGTGATATGATTCTTGTGTTGGTCCAGTTTGTTGTACATAGTTGGTGCTTCCTCAGCTTACTTCTCCCAGATTCGTTGAGGTATGGGATTAGCATCATAAAACTGAACAAAGTCTGGGATCTTGGTAGCTTGGGACTGCAGCCGTCTGAGGTGATATTTTTATGCGGCTTATGATGCCATGAAATTTTAGAAGTTCTGCTACCTATGGCTGGCATGCAATGAACTATAGTCCTGAAGATGGTCCTCAAGCCCTTATCGTGAGGCGAAAAATCAGTTATGGACTACTCACACTTGATGACTTGTATCTAGTGGTGGATTAATGAGCTGCTCGGCTTGTTAAGCTCGGGCTTGTTAAGGCTCGGCTCATTAAGCTCGTTAAGATTAACGAGCAGAAAACTTTGCTCGGCTCTGTTCGTTTGAAGCTTGTTAAGCTTGTGAGCGCTCGTTAACAGATTCTAATGTGTTAAGGCCTACATGATGAGTGCGTAGATGTGGTTTTAAAGAATTAAGATGGTGACTGCAAAAGGAAATGCACTAGTTTGTTGCCTCCTATGTAGATTATATTGAATAGATGGGTTGAGATGCTATGAAAACTTTGTCATGTAAAATGAAAATATGTGTTGTGTTACTAACGAGCTTAACGAGCTACTCGTGAAACTTGATAGCTTATTCGTTAAGCTTAACGAGCTGAAATCGATGATTGGCTCTGTTCATTAAGAAGCGAGCGACGAGCTTAATGAGCCGAACTATCGAGCGCTCATTAAGCTCATGAGCTATGCGCTTTTGGTCCAGCCGTACTTGTTTCTATCTGTGCTTCTGCGAGGATTCGGCCTCCGGCGCCGGCAGCGACCGGGATGAACGTGGCGGGTCGTGGTGGCGCGATGCCACGGCCGACTGCGCCTGGGCTCTTGAACGTGCAGCATCCAAGGCCGGCCCCTCCGCCTCACGTCGTCGCGAAGCCCCAGCAGAACAGAGTCAGGCCGGTGCAGTCGCAGCAACCGCCGCCGCCTCCGACTTCTGCCGCGCCCAAGGGACAGTGGGGTGATGATGGGTTCGATGCGTACGGAGCTGGTCTGCACCGTGGGTCCTCGACGACGGGCGGTGGTCGGGGCTACGCTTGGCAGAGCGATGGCTCGGGGGAGCGTCCCTTCATGGGGCCCCCAGGAGGTTTTGTTGAGGGGGCGTCTGGCCCGGGCTACCGACAACAGGGTGGATTCCGCGGTCATCGTGGTCGCCGTGGGGGTCGAGGTGGCCGGTACCGTCCACGACTACCACCGCCTGTTGTGGTTGACCAGATGGTGGTTGACGGGACCGTTGACGAGAAGGTTATGTCAGGACAAACTATGGAGGTGGTCTCGGCACTTGCCTCTGCTGAGATTCCCGGATCTGAGCCCAGGTCGACTGAGATAGTAGAGGTGACTGATAGGTCTGACTCTGAGAGGGCGGCCAAGTGGGCACGTAAGAAAGAAAAAATGTTGTGCTATAGATGTGGTGGAAAGGGACACTTTATTGCTGAGTGTGTTACTGAGCTGTGTGGCACTTGTGGCAAACCAGCACACGATTTGGGGGACTGCCCATTTTTGAGAGATCAGGCACCAGCACTCATGATGTATGGAGTGTACTGTGCTGAGCTTACCTTCTTTGAATCTCCAACGGAGATGGAGGTTCCTGACGAGACTTTGAGTTTGACGACTGGGTTAGTCAAAGTTGCCAGAGGAGACGTCTCGGAGGCACAGATTGTTCAGAGGCTCAAGGAGTTAGCTCCTGGGGATTTCTAGTGGGAACTTGTTAGTATCGAGGACAAACTGTTTCGGGTTGAGTTCCCATCAGTTGAGGATCTTCAGAGACTTCTGAGCTTCGGGATGTGCAAGGTGCCGGGTAGTGATGGTGTGCTTGAGTTTCACGAGTGGAAGAGGATTGAGCCTATGGGCAAGCCTCTGACTCAGGTTTGGTTGCGATTCTCTAGGCTCCCTCCAAGCCGATGCAGGATGCCCGGGTCGTGGCCAGTTTGGGTATCATGGTGGGCAGACCAGAGCGAGTGGATATGGACTTCACCAGAGCCCACAGGATTGCCCGTCTACTGGTCAGTGTGCTAAACATCGAGTATGTGCCTGGGGTGGTAAAGTGGACATATCGAGGCCACATCTATAACCTAGTCATTGAGTTCGAGGATGAGAGTCTGTTCGCCGAGGCGGCCAACGGGACGGATACAGATATGCACAAGGGTGATGATGGTTCGGCTCTAAAGGAGGCACCAGCAGCTGACAGTGGGCGAGAGTTGTCCACTGCGCCGGGTGCTGACTCTCAGATGTCTGCCGATGGTACGGCACCACCTTCTACGGTGCCTACGACTGCTCTCAGATTCGGGTCTTTCGAGTCGGCATCTGCACCTCCGAGGCTTTGGAGTGATCGGGAGGAGTCTGATGAGGTGTTCGAGCACACGCTACCGGTTCTGGAGTCTGTGGAGTCTGTGGTTCCTCTTCTTGGGGCGTCGCCGAACTCGGTCAGGGCTGAGGCAGAGGAGGCCGTTCTCGCTGGCGGGGGTCCGGAGATGGTGATTTCGGATTCCTCCACTTCGGTCGTGGTACCTCAGGTACAGCAGGTGGTGCCTTCTGTTGATGGGGGCGTGGGGCAGGTGGCCTCGGTGCTCTCATCGGGGCTTGCGGAGGTCGAGTTCCAGACGGTGCAGCTTGACTCTTCGGGAGGGGGGCCGAGGCTGCTAGCCACGGCTCCTTCCTCCCCTTTTGTCGGGCCGATATCGCTGGCGCCGGCGTCGCTTTCCGGAGAGGGCTCGGGGCAGGTGGCCTCGGGGTTCTCTTCTTCGAGGGCGCCTAGGGAGGCCTGCTTGCCTTCGGCGCCGATGACGCTGGCTGGCCGTTGGGCCGGGGTGGATGGGGAGCTCGGGCAGGAGGCCCTGGTTCCACCTTCCCCGGCTTGGTGTTCTCGAGTGCAGCTACTTGTGAGGAGGTGATTGCGTTCGGTGGTATTCCGGATCCGGTCTCTGAGGGGCGACGGTTGAGTAGCCATCTCTAGGACCATCCGGAAGTGGACGACATTCAGCAGCGGTGCGCTATGAGGGCGGCCAAGCTTCGTGACGTGGAGGTCACTACTGGTATGTCGGTCAATACCTCTAATTCTATTTTGCATTTTTCCAATGATGAGATTATCAATAATGCAAATCAGCCAGGAATTTCACTAGGTAGTAATGATAGGGAAACCTCAACCACGGTTAATGATATGCTGGATTTAGAGGCCGATCGGGCGCTTGAGATGATTCGTAACTTAGCTGCGCTCAAACCCATGAATGATTCCGATATCGATGCTTTAGGGGTCAGGGCGCTCGATAATCTTTGTGCGGATCTGGCTCAACCGTCTCCTGAGCCTGAGGAGGAGGATGAGCGAGTGGACAATGTGGAAATGCGCACCTCTGCGACTGGTTGTGAGGACCAGCTGGAGACTTTCAATGCTCCTAAACGCAAATGGAAGCGGAAGATCTACCCAGTTTCCGCAGTGCGTCGGAGCGCTCGGATACGAACAGCTAAAAAATTCCATGACAAGATATGAAAGGAATCTTTTGGAATAGCAGAGGTCTGAAAGACTTGGCTAAAAGAAGGTTTCTTGCTGAGGCTTCTATTAAGCATAAGTTGGACTTTATCGCTTTGTCGGAAACGGGTAGAGCCAACTTCTCGCCACAATTTCTAAATACTCTTTCGGGGGGTATTGATTTCGATTGGCATTGTCTACCTCCACGAGGAAGATCGGTGGAATTTTACTCGGAGTTAGATGTGATTCGTTAGAAGTCCGAAGCGTGGTCATGGGAGATTTCGTTGTTAAGTTTAGGGTGCAGTCGAAGACAGATGGGTTTAACTGGGCTTTGGTGGCGGTATATCGTGCCGCACAGCCCAAGCTCAGACCGAATTTCTTGGCTGATCTGGTTAGGATTTGTGGTTCTGAACAACTTCCTATCCTGGTGGGGTGATTTTAATATCATCATAAGCGCGTGATGAGAAGAATAATGATAATTTTGATGGCCGATGGTCGTTCATGTTTAACACAATCATTGAGAGCCTGGATCTGCGTGAGATAGAGCTTTCGGGCCGAAAGTTTACCTGGGCTAACGCCTTGCCAAATCCAACGTTTGAAAAGCTGGATCGAGTCCTGGCTAGCATCGAATGGGAGCAGAAATTCCCATATGTTACAGTCCAGGCGCTTAGTCGTGGTATTTCTGATCACACGCCATTATTCCTTGACTCTATGGAGGCCACCCACTTGGGAAATAAAAATGTTTTTCTTTCGAGCATGCTTGGTTTGAGAGAGAAGGTTTCTTGGATCTCGTAGCCAGAGAATGGGCTAAGGATGCAGGAGGTCGATCTGCGCTCGAGCGCTGGCAGAATAAAATTAGGCATTTGAGAAGTTTCCTACGTGGGTGGGCTAAGCATCTCAGTGGGATTTATAAGGTTGAAAAGTAACAGCTCCTTATGCTTATTCAGTCCCTTGATGTAAAGGCCGAAACCATGATTCTGCCAGCCTTGGAGCTTCATGCCAAGCTTGATGCGGAAATGAGGCTGAAAGAGCTCCTTCGTGAGGAAGAACTAAAGTGGGCGCTTCGGGCTAAGGTCAGTACAGTCGTCCAGGGGGACGCGAACACACAATTTTTTCACTTGATCGCCAATGGTAAGCATAGAAAGAAAGAGGATCTTTCAGCTTGAACAAGACGAGGGAATGATTCTTGGTCAGGAAAACTTAAAGCACTATATTACTGAGTATTACAAGCAGCTGTTTGGGCCTCCAGAGGACAACTGTGTGTCGTTGGATGAGTCTAGGATTGAGGATGTGCCTCAACTTACGGCTGTTGAGAATGATATTTTAGTTGCTCCTTTATCTGAGAAAGAGGTGTTTGAGGCCATTTCCCAGATGAAGAATAATAAGGCTCCTGGCCCGGATGGTTTCCCGGTAGAGTTCTACAAGAAGTGTTGGCATATTATTAAAGGCGATCTCTTGCCGTTGTACAATGATTTATTCTCTGGCCAGCTTCACCTTTTTCAGCTGAATTTTGGAACGATAACCTTACTTCCCAAGAAAACAGAGGCAGTGCGGATTGAGCAATTCCGGCCTATCTGTCTTCTCAATGTTAGTTTCAAAAATTTTACCAAGGTCAGGACGAATAGGCTCACACAGATTGCGCATACTATGGTGCAGCCTACTCAATCTGCTTTCATGCCGGACAGGAACATCCTCGAAGGGGTTGTGGTCCTGCATGAAACGCTCCATGAGATTGACACGAAAAAACTTGATGACGTTGTTTTCAAGGCGGATTCCGAGAAAGTTTACGACAAAGTCAAATGGCCTTTCCTTCAACAGGCACTATGCATGAAGGGTTTTAATGAAGCTTGGTGTAAGGTCATATTTATCCCTAAGTGTATTGGTGATTGATGACAACGCTTTTGCGGACTAACCGTGTGCCATGAGCTTTCCAGACTCTTCTCTGCTAGGCACAAGACGATTGGGTGCCCCTCGAAGACTGATGAAGACGGCGTCTTTTCTACGTTTCCTTTTGGTGGATTTGAGTCGTAGGAAAGCCGTACTATTAAGAGGGGGTCCGTGTTGGAAAGGTTTGGGTGGAATCGTCACGTACACGTCTCCTTTTATCCCCTCCTTCTTCCTTGGAGCTTCCTCCGTTTTCCTGCCATAGTTGACTGGCTGCTTGTGTGGTTGCGGTAGTACCGCTCCAGGATCAACGGTAGTACCGTGGGCATCCATGGTAGTACCACGCAGTGGCATAGTAGTACCGCTGGTGCTCACGGTAGTACCGCTCCCCTGGAGCCGTACTACCGCTGCCCACCAGGCTAGTGCCGCCCGGTTGCGGTAGTAGGAGCGGATGTAATTTTTTACATCCGCACCTGCCGCGGTAGTACCGCTTTCGCCGTGCGGTAGTACCGCGCTAGGCGGTCAGGCAGTAGTACCGCCCCTCGGCAGTACTACTATGTCGAGTTTTTGCTACTTCCGTTCTTTTGCGGAAGTATGCACGGAAGTTCCCCTTCCCCCTATCGGGACTTTTTGCCTCACGGTAGTACCACGCTGAGGGCGAGGTAGTACCGCGCGTGCGGAAGTACCGCCCCAGCTTGTGTCTGTTTCCCTGGCTGGGGGTCGCGGCAGTACCGTAGGGTGGTACGGTAGTACCGCTTGGTTGCAAGCAGTACTACCGCGCGGCCTTGCGGTAGTACCGCTGGCCATGCACGGTAGTACCGCTGGCCGCGGGCTGGTAGGTGGGTAACGGTTGGATCTTTTCCACACACTATATAAAGGGTCTCCTTCTTCCCTGTTGACTCACCTCTTCCACCATTAAAGCTCCATTATTGCTCCAAGCTCCATTTTCGCCCGATCTCACTCCCTAGCCAACCAAACTTGTTGATTTGCTCGGGAGTGGTTGAGAAGGCCCCGATCTACACTTCCACCGAGAGATATTTGATTCCCCTACTAATCCCTTGCGGATCTTGTTACTCTTGGGTGTTTGAGCATCCTAGACGGTTGAGGTCACCGCGAAGCCATAGTCCATTGTGGTGAAGCTTCGTGGTGTCGTTGGGAGCCTCCAATTGAGTTGTGGAGATTGCCCCAACCTCGTTTGTAAAGGTTCGGTCGCCGCCTCCAAGGGCACCAATAGTGGAATCACGGCATCTCGCATTGTGTGAGGGCGTGAGGAGATTACGGTGGCCCTAGTGGCTTCTTGGGGAGCATTGTGCCTCCACACCGCTCCAACGGAGACGTACTTCCTCTCAAAGGGAAGGAACTTCGGCAACACATCCTTGTCTCCACCATCTCCACTTTTGGTTATCTCGTGCCTTTACTTGTGTAGCTTATTTGTTTCATATATCTTGCTTGCTTGTGTTCCTATTCGTGTTGCATCATATAGGTTGCTCATCTAGTTGCATATCTAGACAACCCTTTTTGATGCAAAGTTTAAATTGCTAAAGAAAAGCTAAAAATTGTTAGTTGCCTATTCACCCCCCTCTAGTCAACCATATCGATCCTTTCAATTGGTATTAGAGCCTCGTCTCTTTATTAAGGACTTTACCGTCCGAAGAGTATGGTTGATACCGTAGACGGAGCGGAGGAACACTCCGGTGTGAATCCTATCTTGTCTACGGGCGATGGGGGAACTTCGGTCTCTCGTGAGGAGTTCAATGTAGCCTTGGAGACATTGAAAACCTCCATGACGACCGAAGTTGAAAGCATGTTTACTAAATTTCTTGAGGGGCTTAAACTATCCACCGCACTGTTGAAAGTGGGGGATCCCGCCAACAAGGTGTCGGATGCTATCCCCGACAAGGGGGAAGCTAGTAGTGAAAAGGCTCCTTCTTCTAGTGGCAAGAATGGCACCAGCATCTTTGCCCATGTGGAACCACCACTTGTTTATGGTGGACCGGTTCCTTCTACTCATTTGAATCATGCTGGTCCTCCTCCTAAGATTGTGAAGAATGAGGATTTTGATTCTTGGGTTTACCGCTTTAAATTTCATTAAAATCATGTGAACACTAATCTTTGGAGAATCATTGAAGAAGGTTTCTATCCACATGATCCAAGCAACTTCACTCCTCGAGAAGCCGCGGACAATCAATTCAATGAGAATGCTCTCTTCATCATTCAAGATGCAATTCCACCCGAAGACCTACCTCATCTTAGTCCCTTCGCCTTGGCCAAAGATGCATGGCATTGTGTCATGTCTCTCTACCGGGGAAGCGCAAGCATTCAACGCTCCAACTATGAAGTGGTACAAGATGAGGCCGATGAGTTTGCAATGAAGGAAGATGAAGAACCTCGTGAGCTTTATCGGAGAGTCACCAAACTCGCGGTCTCACTACGAGATCACGAGAGCAAGGACACGGATGACAATTGGATCAAGCGCAAACTCCTCAAGGTAATGATGCCCTACCACAAGGCCATGTCCTCCGTCATTCGCCAAAGACCGGACTTCCACACTTTGACCTCAAGCGAAGTGTTAGATGAGTTTGTGGCCATGAACATTTTGGACAAGACCGCCGACAATGCGGTGCTCCGTTCTCAACGGGCAAAGAAGCCTAACCTTGCATTGAAGGCCAAGCTCACTGTGGAAGAAGAAGAAGAGGAAGAAGAGGAGAGCAACCCCGAAGATACAAAGTATGCATATCATGAACATATGGCACTTGCTTCAAGGCAATTTTGGAGCAAGAAAAACTCGAGGCCCAACTTTAGCAAAAACAACTCGAGTGGCACAAGGGGCAAGCAACGTGTAAGGACTTGCTACAATTGCGGCAACGTGAGTCATTTCGTTGCGGAATGCCCGTATGAGAAGAGGGAATACAATGGTGGCAAACTCATCCGAAAGGACAAGGCCAAGTCGTTACCCAACAAGAACAACTTCACCAAGAAGACTCCTCCCAAGGCCTTGGTTGTGCAAGAAGAGTACAATGAGGATGATGACGATGATGAAGATGATGAGTCGGTTGCCATGGCCTCCGTTGCCATTGCAACAACGTCACGAGTGTCTCTCTTCGACTCACCCAACGAGAGCATCACCGCCAAGTGCCTCATGGCTAAAGCCACCAACAAGGTAACCTCCAACATCGAAACTACCATCATTAATCATCCTTCCCCATCAGATAGCATTAATGAAGTTGAGGGAGCTAATGTGGAGGCTAATGAGTTTGAGGCCTTTATGGGCAAACTCAAGGGAAAATCCAAGAAGCACTTTGTTGCTCTCTTGGAACAACTTGGTGAGGCCAATGACATGATCGAGGCTCACGAAGACACCATCTCGAAGATGGAAGGGCATAGTCGTGACTATGCCGATGAGATTTCGGATCTTTCCAATGCTCTTGAGGAAGAGCGTGGTCTTCGTTTGGCTCTTGAGGAGTCACACAACGTTGATCATGCTAAGTTAGAGAAAGATTATGATCATGCCCTCGTTGTTTCTCGTGTGCTAAATTCCGAGAAGGCCAAACTCGGGGTTGATCTTGCTAGACTCAAAGAGGAGTTTGATATACTTGACAAGGCCCACAAGGCCTTGAAGGGTATTCACGCTAGTCTCAAGGAGTCTCATGATCAACTCCAAGTGAAGCTAACTAAGGAGAAAGCAACTTTTCCTCATATGGTTTTAATTGATAATGCAAATGCTACTAACCCGTGTTGTGAGCATATACATCTTGTTGAGGAAAATGCTAAGTTGAAGGCGCAACTTGAGAGAGGTCTTGCGACTTGCATACAAGGCAAGAAGAACCTCAACGATCTCTTGATCAACCAAAAGGGAGGTGTGGCGAAGGAAGGGGTTGGGTACGTCCCCGACTCCAAGAACAAGAAGAAGAATGACAAGACCAAACGACCTCCTCCCCTCATGCAAACCTTTGTGAGGGCGGGAGAGAGTGTCCCCGAGGAGGAGAAGAAGAACAAAGTCAAGAAGGGCAATGTCACCTCTCCCAACAAAGCCGACGATTTTAATCCTTCTTATGTGTTGTGCCGTGCTAGTGATGGGCATGTTTATGCCAAATTTGTTGGTTCTCTTCATGAGTACATTGAATGGTCTATTTGGGTTCCTAAGACCCTTGTTACTAACATCAAAGGACCCATTACAAAATGGGTACCTAAAACCAAGCATTGATCTCTTGTAGGTGTTTGCTTCCGGTGGTGGATCATGGTTGCTCGATAGCGGAGCTACAAATCATATGACCGGAAGCAAGGACTTGGTGGTGGACGTGCACAAGGCTCCATCTATGCCCACCAATGTCGAGTGGGGTGACGCCTCATCTTCTAAGGTATTGGGACTTGGCAAGGTTGTCATCTCTCATGATCTCACGATCGAGAAGGTCATGCTTGTTGAGTCCCTTGCATACAATTTACTTTCCGTTCGTCAACTTGCAATCATGGGCTTTGCCACTTTCTTTGATATCGATACCGTGGCCCTCTTGTGGAGCAAGACTCTTAAAGTAGCCTTTGTTGGGCATGTCGAGAACGGTCTATATGTGATTAACTTTTCGGAGCGACCCACTAAGACCGCGACATGCCTAATGGCTAAAGTTGATGTGGGATGGCTTTGGCATCGCCGTTTAGCCCATGTCAATATGAGATCTTTGCAAAGTCTCCTAAAGGGGGACCATGTCTGTGGACTAACGAATGTTAGTTTTGCTAAAGATCGTGCTTGCAGTGCCTGTATCGAAGGAAAGCTACATGAGAAGGCTCACCCTCCCACGACTATCATTTATTCAAAGAGGCCTTTGGAGCTCCTTCACATGGATCTCTTTGGGCCTCCATCCTTCGATAGTCTTGGAGGTAGGAAGTATTGCTTGGTGATTGTGGATGACTACTCAAGGTACACGTGGGTGTATTTCTTCAAGAGGAAGAGCGAGACCCAACAAACCGTCATCGACTTTGCAAATGAAGCACAACGTCAACACAATGCAAAGATCTTGACAATAAGAAGTGACAACGGCACCGAGTTCAAGAACTACACCTTGGATGAATTTCTTAGTGATGAGGGAATCAAGCATCAATATTCCGCACCATACACCCCTCAACAAAACGGTGTTGCGGAGAGGAAGAACCGGACGTTGATGGATGCGGCAAGGACCATGATGGTGGAGTTCAAGTCTCCGTACAACTTTTGGGCCGAAGCCATCAACACCGCGTGTCATGCATCCAATCGGCTCTACCTCCGCAAGGGCTTGAACAAGACTCCATATGAGATACTCACCGGTAACAAGCCCAACCTCAAGTACTTCCGGGTATTCGGGTGTAAGTGTTTCATTCTCAAGAAAGGTGTTCGGTTGTCTAAATTTGAGGCTAGAGCTTATGAGGGCATATTTGTTGGTTATGCTACAAACTCTCATGCTTACCGTGTCCTCAATAAATCCACGGGACTTATTGAGGAGACGTGTAACGTGGAGTTTGATGAGAATAACGGCTCCCAAGTGGAGCAATGTGGCACTTGTGATGTAGGTGATGAAATTCCTCCCCAAGCCATAAGAAGAATGGGTGTTGGTTTCATCCTACCCATTTAGGAACCCCTTGTGGCCTAAGGAGAAGGACAATGCTCCACTCAAGTGGAGCCATCACCAACCCAAGGCCCACACGCTTCCGAAGAACAAAGTGAAGGCCCTCAACCTCATGAACAAGACCAAGGGCTAGATCATACTCAAGACGGTGTGGACACACCAAGTGATGCCCAAGGTCAAGTTCTCTCCCCCGAGCAAGTTCAAGATCATGAACAAGTTCATGACGGCGCTCAAGATGATCAAGTAACCGCTCCTCAACTCACCACCGAGGAGGAATTAGAGCGTCGTGCCGCCAAGGTTGCTTGCAAGCTCTCCACCAAGGATCATCTCATGACGAATGTGCTTGGAAGCTTAATAAAGGGGGTAAGCACTCGTAGACAATTAGAAAATTATTGTGAGCATCACGCGTTTGTCTCTTGTGTGGAACCCCTCAAGGTCTATGAGGCGCTAGAAAATCCGGATTGGCTCAATGCCATGCACGAAGAACTTAACAACTTCGAGCGCAACAAAGTGTGGAGATTGGTGCCAAGGCCAACGGGGAACCACAATGTCATTGGAACCAAGTGGATATTCAAGAACAAGCAAGATGCCCATGGGATAATCATTCGCAACAAGGCTCGTTTGGTAGCACAAGGCTACTCCCAAGTCGAGGGCATCGAATACGGTGAAACCTTTGCTCCCGTTGCTCGCCTTGAATCCATTCGCATGTTGATTGCATATGCTTCTCATCATAACTTTAAGTTACATCAAATGGATGTGAAGAGTGCGTTTCTTAATGGTCCCATTAATGAATTGGTGTACGTCAAGCAACCCCCCGGGTTCGAGGATCCCTACTTTCCCGATCATGTGTATCAACTCGATAAGGCACTCTATGGCCTTAAACAAGCCCCACGTGCATGGTATGACCACCTTACCGAGTTGTTACAAGACCGTGGGTTTGAAGTTGGGATAATCGACCCCACTCTTTTTACTAAGAAGGTCAAAGGGGAGTTGTTTGTGTGCCAATTATATGTTGATGATATTATCTTTGGTTCTCCTAACAAAGATTTCAATGAGGAATTTGCCGCTCTCATGACCTCAAAGTTCGAGATGTCCTCCATGGGGGAGTTGAAGTTCTTTCTAGGGTTCAAAGTGAAGCAAAGAAGAGAAGGAACCTTCATCAATCAATCCAAATACACTCAAGACATGCTCAAGAGATTCAAGCTAAGTGACGTCAAGCCGGCTTCCACTCCAATGCCCACCAAGTGCCAACTTGACTTAGATCCCAATGGTAAAGTGGTGGATCAAAAGGTATATCGTTCCATGATTGGATCCTTGCTTTACCTTAGTGCATCTAGATCGGACATCATGTTGAGTGTGGGAATTTGTGCATGGTTTCAAGCAGCACCTAAGGAAAGTCACTATGTGGCGGTCAAACGAATCTTTCGATATTTGGCTCATACCCCAAACTTTGGCTTATGGTACCCAAGAGGATCAAACTTCAAGCTTGTAGGGTACTTGGATTCCGATTGGGCGGGAGACAAAGTGGATAGGAAGTCCACTTCCGGAGGGTGCCAATTCCTTGGTTGCTCTTTGGTAAGTTGGTCTTCCAAAAAGCAAAGTTGTGTGTCTCTCTCGTCCACCGAAGCGGAGTATGTTGCGGCCGGTAGTTGTTGTGCACAACTCTTATGGATGAGGCAAACTTTAAAGGATTATGGTGTCACTTGTGACAAAGTGCCTCTTTGGTGTGACAATGAAAGTGCCATCAAGATCTCTCTCAACCCGGTGCAACACTTCAAGACGAAGCATATTGAGATCCGGTATCACTTCATCCGGGATCACATTTGGCGAGGAGAGATCGAGCTCAACTACATCAACACTCATGATAACCTTGCAGATATCTTCACGAAGCCCTTGGATGAAGCAAGATTTCGCGAGTTAAGGCATGAGCTAAATATCATCGATTCGAGCAATGTTGCTTGAACCCTTGCACATCCCACCATACTCAACGTGTTATCCTATTTAGATGTAGGCATGGACATAGGGGGAGTGATGTTCTCTCAATGAACTCTCCCTCCCCCCAATATGCATAAATCAATCAAGTCTTTCACATTAGCCATTTTTTATGGTACTTGTGCTTCAAAGACGAGTTTTGGTCATGGACCCAAGGATAATTCTTCGCGGTGGCATACCAATTGACTCAAACATAGGTGGCTACGGCCACCGCCCTCTCTTTTGGAGAGGTGGTGTCTCGTGGTTGGTTCGTTTGTCGTGTGCCTTTCTGGTTTTGTGTGTTGCGTGGTCTTGTGGTGTTGTGTTGGCTCGGAGTAGTTTGTGCAAAGATCAGTTTTTTTTCGAGCCCACGGTACTACCGCGTCTGGGCGCGGTACTACCGCTTGGGAGGCACGGTACTACCGCACCACAGAACGGTACTACCGCACCATGCGGTACTACCGTGTCTGGGCATGGTACTACCGCACCGTCAAGGGCGCGTGGGGGTTATGACTCGGGCAGGGGAGTTACCACTCCCTATACCCATTCACTGTCTCTCTCTCCATGTCTCTCCCTCTCAAGAACGGCGCCGGAGGCCCTCGCCGGATCTCCGTCTCCGGCCACTCTCCTCGGATTCCGACCGGTGGGATCGTTCCCCACCACTTCCTCTTGCCATGGACCAAGGTTTTTCGCCAAATCCCTCTTTTTCTTGGCTGCTCTCTTGCTTCTAGGTTTTTGGGGAGAAACTTGTTGTTCTTGAGATTTTAGGCCAAATCTATGCAAGAGTAGGAAGTAGGAGAGTCGTGATGCGTAGGAAACATACTTGATATGCTGTCTTGTGGTAGCTTTGTCCTACCGTAGTACCGCCGTGGTTTCGCGGGCTTTCTCAGATTTGAACAAGTTCAGATCTGATGCGGCGCGGTACTACCGTGCCCGATGTGCAGTACTACCGCTCTCGCGGTACTACAACTCCGCGGCCGCAGTGCTAAGGGCGTACTACCGCTCCTACACCCGGTACTACCGTGCTCCTGCACGGTACTACCGCGTCTATGAGCCATACTACTCTCTTAGCTCCGCAGCTCTTGGTCGTACTACCGTAGGGTTCAAATCTCTCTCTAGGCATGTATCATGTGTGCTTTCTACTTGTTTCACTTGTCTTTGTTGTGATCTTTGCATTAATCTCTCTTGGCTGTTGTGGGTGTTTTGCGTTCTGTGTCTCAGGTGGTGGCTCTCACCGTTCCAATCCCAGTCGTGACACTGGCTCCAAGCGTCTGCGCAACCCCCAAGATGAAGCCCCAGAGGGCTCCAATGCCCCCAAGCGCACTGTGAAGTCCACTGCCAGCAAGCAAAAGGAACCGGCTAAGGGGATGGACGAGATTTCAACCACTGAGTATGTCGAGCGCCGGAAGATCAATCCCTATGTGAATCCTCGGGCTACCCTCAGAGGCACCGAGATGTTCTGGACCAAGCAACAGGTTCTCATCTATCTGGATGTGATCAAGAGCAAGCAGAACACCTTCGTGGATGTCAAGTGGATAGATATGCATCACATGCGGAAGGACAAGTTTCGTGACTATTTTGGAGAGGCTCTGGACTTGGTGGAGCAGTTTGCTATTGAGCCGGTGATCTCCTTTCACCTTGACTATGACCCTGAGCTTATCTGTCAGTTCTTTGCCTCAGTGTACTTTCATCCCGGGGAGGACCGGAGGATGACTTGGATGACCAATGGCCGTCGGCTGTCTGCTACTTGGAAGGAGTTCATGGATCTGCTGCACATTCCTGATGATGGGCTTCACACCCCCGTTGGCGTCCGCCCCCATGCCAACTCTGAGTCTGCCAACAAGAACCTGCTTCAGCCCTTCCTTGTTGAGAAGGTACTCCCCAATGGAAAGTCTACTTGGGTGTTGAACTCTTTTCTGGATATCATGCATCGCATCTTCCGCAACACTCTGTTCCCACGCATTGGCGACAAGGACAAGGTTCATGCATATCTAGTGGACATGTTGCTCTTGTGTGCAGAGGCACGTACTTCTCAGACTCAGCCACTTGATGTCTCTCACATCATGTGGTGTGAGCTTCGGTTTGCGGTGTTCACTCGCAAGGTTCCTATCTATGGACCGTACCTGTTTCTGCTGCTCTCTACCACTTGGGAGAAGACGTATCCAGGTGATGAGTTCCTTGCTCCAGACTGGATCCGCCATGAGTCCATCTGCCTCCGCGTCAAGCCCAACTGGGCCAACACCACTACTCGTGCTGAGGCATCTTCTGCTAGGAGGGCTCCTGGTCAGGGGGAGGCTGCTGAGGACCGTGCTGAGGACCGTGCTGCTGAGGACCATGCTGCCAGGTCCACCACTTCTTCCTCTGAGCCATCATGGGCCAAGAAGCTGAAGGACAAGATGAAGACTCTCTTCTGCATGCAGGCGAAGGGACAGTACAGGGCTCACGTGTCTGACAAGGAGAGTCGCCGCCGTGACAAGAAGGTGATGAGGCTCTTTGGAGAGGATGTGTCTGGCGGGTCTGAGGACGTCATCACTCCTGAGGCTGCCTGGATGACTAAGCAGGGCTACAAGTGGACCAGTTCAGAGGATGACATGGAGGAGACTATCCCCTCCGCCGAGTCTGACGAGGAGCACGAGGAGCAGTGGGACGACTTCTCTGCTTGAGCCACCACTTGTGTTGTAGGTGTCCTCTCTGCCTTTTTGGCGTCTCGATGCCAAAGGGGGAGAGAGTGTAGGGATTTGCGTTGTTTTTGGTGTGCTTGTTTGCTTTGTTTGCTTTGTCGTTTGGACCTCGCTTGCTTTAGTTCAGTTTGTGCTTCCGAGAGCTTTCCTCCATATGGTGTAAGACATATGCACTCTATCTATCTTAGTTAAGCACTCTATTTATCTTAGTTATCTTATGTCAGTACTATCTTGTCTAGTGATAAATTTGCCTAGTCTCTATAATATAGGGGGAGCTCGATTCCTAGCTTTCGTGCTCATCTAGGTGGCACACATTTAGGGGGAGCCCGTCTATATTATAGAGAGGAGGGTTTGCTTTTACTCAATAGTATTTTTCCTTTTGCAAATCCCGTTTTGTCATCAATCCACCAAAAAGGGGGAGATTGTAAGGTCATATTTATCCCTAAGTGTTTTGGTGATTGATGACAACGCTTTTGCGGACTAATCGTGTGCCATGAGCTTTCCAGACTCTTCTCTGCTAGGCACAAGACGATTGGGTGCCCCTCGAAGACTGACGAAGACGGTGTCTTTTCTACGTTTCCTTTTGGTGGATTTGAGTCATAGGAAAGCCGTACTATTAAGAGGGGGTCCGCGTTGGAAAGGTTTGGGTGGAATCATCACGTACACGTCTCCTTTTATCCCCTCCTTCTTCCTTGGAGCTTCCTCCGTTTTCCTGCCATAGTTGACTGGCTGCTTGTGTGGTTGCGGTAGTACCGCTCCACGATCAACGATAGTACCGTGGGCATCCACGGTAGTACCGCGCAGTGGCACGGTAGTACCGCTCCCCTGGAGCCGTACTACCGCTGCCCACCAGGCTAGTGCCGCCCGGTTGCGGTAGTAGGAGCGGATGTAATTTTTTACATCCGCACCTGCCGCGGTAGTACCGCTTTCGCCATGCGGTAGTACCGCGCTAGGCGGTCAGGCAGTAGTACCGCCCCTCGGCAGTACTACTGTGTCGAGTTTTTGCTACTTCCGTTCTTTTGCGGAAGTATGCACGGAAGTTCCCCTTCCCCCTATCGGGACTTTTTGCCTCACGGTAGTACCGCGCTGAGGGCGCGGTAGTACCGCGCGTGCGGAAGTACCACCCCAGCTTGCGTCTATTTCCCTGGCTGGGGGTCGCGACAGTGCCGTAGGGTGGTACGGTAGTACCGCACTACCGTGCGGTAGTACCGCTTGGTTGCAAGCAGTACTACCGCGCGGCCTTGCGGTAGTACCGCTGGCCGCGGGCTGGTAGGTGGGTAACGGTTGGATCTTTTCCACACACTATATAAAGGGTCTCCTTCTTCCCCGTTGACTCACCTCTTCCACCATTAAAGCTCCATTATTGCTCCAAGCTCCATTTTCGCCCGATCTCACTCCCTAGCCAACCAAACTTGTTGATTTGCTCGGGAGTGGTTGAGAAGGCCCCGATCTACACTTCCACCGAGAGATATTTGATTCCCCCTACTAATCCCTTGCGGATCTTGTTACTCTTGGGTGTTTGAGCATCCTAGACGGTTGAGGTCACCGCAAAGCCATAGTCCATTGTGGTGAAGCTTCGTGGTGTCGTTGGGAGCCTCCAATTGAGTTGTGGAGATTGCGCCAACCTCGTTTGTAAAGGTTCGGTCGCCGCCTCCAAGGGCACCAATAGTGGAATCACGGCATCTCGCATTTGTGAGGGCGTGAGGAGATTACGGTGGCCCTAGTGGCTTCTTGAGGAGCATTGTGACTCCACACCGCTCCAACGGAGACGTACTTCCTCTCAAAGGGAAGGAACTTCGGCAACACATCCTCGTCTCCACCGTCTCCACTTTTGGTTATCTCATGCCTTTACTTGTGTAGCTTATTTGTTTCATATATCTTACTTGCTTGTGTTCCTATTCGTGTTGCATCATATAGATTGCTCATCCAGTTGCATATCTAGACAACCTATTTTGATGCAAAGTTTAAATTGCTAAAGAAAAGCTAAAAATTGTTGGTTGCCTATTCACCCCCCCCCCCCTCTAGTCAACCATATTGATCCTTTCACTTGGAGACGACAAGTTGAATCCTTCACGCAAAAAGGGAGTGTTGGAATTAAAGTGAATGACGATATATGTCATTATTTCCAGACACACAAGGGCCTGAGACAAGGTGATCCAATGTCTCCTATCCTGTTCAACATTATCGTTGACATGTTGGCAATCTTGATAGGTAGGGCAAAGGAGGCCGACCAAGTAGGTGGCTTGGTGCCTCATCTAGTTGATGGTGGGGTGTCCATCATGCAGTACGCTGATGATACAATCATCTTTATGGAGCATGACTTGGCAAATGCGAGAAATATGAAGTTGGTGTTGTGCCTTTTCAAGCAATTGACCGGTCTGAAGATTAACTTCCATAAAAGTGAGTTGTTCTGTTTTGGGAGAGCCAAAGAGGAACAAGATGCATATAAGCAATTGTTTGGTTGCGAATTGGGAGCACTTCCGTTCACTTACCTAGGTATCTCTATTCATCATCGTAAGTTGACAAACAGCGAATGGAAGTGTATCGAGGATCGGTTTGAGAAGAAACTGAGCTGGTGGAAGGGCAAACTCATGTCGTATAGAGGCCGATTGATTCTCATTAATTCGGTGCTCACGAGTCTGCCTATGTTCCTTTTTTCCTTTTTTGAAGTACCAGTTGGAATTAGGAAAAGGCTGGACTTCTATCGGTCCCGTTTCTTCTGGCAGAGTGATGAATTAAAGAGAAGTACCGTTTAGCCAAATGGGATGTCATCTGCCGACCCAAAGACCAAGGGGGTCTTGGTGTTGAGAATCTTGAGGTCAAGAACAGATGCCTTCTCAGTAAGTGGTTATATAAGTTAGCAGCTGAGACTGAAGCAACTTGGGCGCAGATTCTGCGTAACAAGTATCTGCACTCAAAGACTTTGTCGCAGGTGATAGTCAGACCGACTGATTCGCCGTTCTGGAAAGGGCTAATGAGAGTCAAAACTACTTTCTTTAATAGAACAAAGTTTATTGTTGGTGATGGCAATAACACTCACTTCTGGGAGGATTCTTGGCTGGGGGAAACGCCGTTGGCGCTTCAGTATCCGTTGCTATATCGTATTGTGTAGCGACGCGATGCTCTGGTTGCAACGAGTTTGCAGCCCACTCCCCTTAATATTCAGTTTAGGAGGGTGCTTGTTGGAGACCGGTGGGAAGCTTGGCTTCATCTGGTGAGTAGACTGATGGAGGTTCAGCTTACTCATCAGCCCGATCAGTTGTGTTGGAAGCTTACTAGATCTGGGGAATTCACAGTCAAGTCGATGTACATTGATGTCATCAATTCTAGTGTTATTCCTAGTTCCAAACATGTTTGGAAAGTTAAGGTTCCTCTGAAAATCAAAGTGTTTATGTGGTTTGTACATAAACAAGTCATCTTAACGAAAGATAATTTGGTTAAGCGCAACTGGACAGGCTCTACTAGGTGTAGTTTCTGTGATTCGGATGAAGCTATCAAGCACCTCTTCTTTGATTGCCCGTTGGCGAGGGTATTGTGGCGCTCGGTGCAAATTGCCTTTAACATTACTCCTCCGAATTCGGTCAGGTCGTTATTTGGAACGTGGCTTGTTGGGATAGAGTCTGAAACAGCTAGACAAATTCGCGTAGGAGCGTGTGCGTTGTTATGGGCAATTTGGAACCGCAGAAATGATTTGGCTTTTAACAGAACAACAACTATTCATTTTTTGCAGGTTTTATTCCGGGCTACTGCGCTAATCCGTATGTGGTCCTTACTCACTCCGACGGAGGCCAGGGAGCGTTTGGTTACTGGATCTCTCCGGTGGGAGATGGTAGCGCGGGATATCTTCAACCGGTTTGGATGGCGGTCATGTAATAGGATAGGCGATTAGTTTACCTATCTATCTTATGCCAGCGGTTGTGGCTTTTCGGCCTTTTCTGCTTTTGTTGCTCTTTGTGAGCCAGCTTCTCTTTTTGTTGCAGACTGCAAGACATTGTTGAACTACTTTATTTATTTATAAATGTGGCCGTATGCATCGTTCTGATGCAGAGGCCGGGGAGTCCCCCTTTTCGGAAAAAAAACATCTCCAAGGCGTTCAAATATGAGGGGGTACAAGGCAATGAACATTGTGCAGTAAAGTTAGTTCTGTCAACACTTTCTTCTTGTGAGCAATGGGATCTAGGAGGATTGAACTTTACAAATGTTCAAGGCTTGCAAGTACCTTCTCTATTTCTCGGCTTGCTTATTGCACTATGCATATGCTCAGGTTGGTGTTTACAAGGAAACACTCCTATGAAATCAGCGGAGAAATGGCACCGGCTTGGGGGCAAGCCGGTTGTTAAGAAGGAGGGGATGTCAGCATCCATGCTATCATGGGCCGGCTATGGGCTAGACCCAGCTGCCTTGCCGCCGGAGCAGCTACAGCCCCAACTACTACAAATAGCAGGATCCAAGCGTTGGACGAGGTATCCGTGTAGGATCAGGCGAAACGGCACGGATGGCTCCCTTCTCTTACCTCTGGCCCTCTTCCTCCTGTTCTTCCTGATTCCCCAAATCATGTACTTCCATTGCTGCTTGATTGCCTGTAATACAACTTGTATCCAATAGATCGTGAGGAAGACATCTGGTACCTAACATACAACATATGCCCATTAGTTGTATATCTCTACATGTGAGTTCATGGGTTACATGCTGGGCATCATTGACCTATTAGCTCCTTTTCCTTCATGTGGTTTGTATTTCAGACATGTGAGCAATCTCCTAGAAGGAACCTAGCTAGGATGACACATTGTATCCCTCACACCGCACACAAAAAGAACGTTTCAAATTTGTCAGAAAAAACCATATGGATACATGCACATGGAGGATCTTATGTTCATGCATATCTCTTGTTTCGTCTAGGTGGAGAACAACTCACATGGACGCCATGAGAACCGGTCGCGGGGCTGGCGGCGGCTAGAGGATTTCTCCTTCATTAGGCACAGGATTAAACATAGTTTACACAATCCCATTTCTGAATCTGTCAGTTCTATAATCTACTCCCTCCATTCCTAAATACTTGTCTTTCTAGGCATTTCAACAAGCGACTACATACGAAGCAAAATGAGTGAATCTACACTCTAAAATATGTCTACATACATCCGTATGTAGTAGTCATTTGAAATGTCTAGAAAGACAAATATTTAGGAACGGAGGGAGTATTAGTTAACACCTTTTTCTATCTCTTCCTCTTGTTTTATAGTTTTTGAGACTTTTTGCTTGGAGTTTGTGTCTTGGGTGAGGCTACTCTCCCCTGCCTTACCTCCCCTCCTGTAATTATGTAATTTCTGGAGAATGGAGTGCGAGTGGGAGGCTCTCCCCTATCTTAAGGATAAATGTTTTACATAAATACCCTGGTTCATTCGTTGCAGGGCCGGTCCTGAGATTTTAGGGGCCCGGGGCGAAACCAGAATCCGGGGCCCTTTGTACTTTCAAAAATTATTTTCAGTATATACTTTGCGCAACTTTAAGATTTTGCTTCTACACCATACTGCTAACAAATTATGTAGGGATGATTATCATTTTCTATAGAAGAATAATGTTCGATTACTTCATGTGCATTCGTTTGCATATTACCGAAAAAGGCTTTCGCCCTACTTTATATATAAAGCACCAATCCCTTCCTTTACACTGCTCCTTTACACTGCTGAAGTCCTTTAACAACACCAGACAGAGTAATGAAGTTTTTACTAACTGGCTTATCAGGTTTGATCACATTAGCATTATCATGTTCTTATTTTATTGACGGTGCGCCAACTAGTCCTAATTAATCCAACAGAATCGACCACATAGTCATATATTGGGCTGTGTCTTACATTTCGTTGGTATTTTTTCAGAATGAAAAAGTGAATATAATTTCGCATTGCAAGTGCATACAAACACTACCTTTCATCAAACAGTTTTACACAGCCAAGATGCAAAAAGCTGAAAGCTACAAAACTTTCCTTGCATCAAGAGTTTACATGGTATCTTACGTACCTGGATGTGGCAGCCCGGCAATGTACCACTGATCCTTGTACAAATCCTTGAGACTGTTCACAGGCTTCCACGCCTGGTTCTGAGGATTGAAGACCATGATCAAGGGGACCTTCGCTTTCATACTTGTGTCGTTCTGTGCAACACTACGGCCGACAAAAGCCTCACCACGTCAAGCAGCAGTTCTAGGGCATAATTTAGGGCAAAATCATTAAGGAAAAGGACGTCTTATCTGAAATCGTCGGCGGATGGCGTAGGCTGGAGCTGCGGCATCGATGTGCCATGGTGTGGCGTGGGTATCTAGTGTCTGCTCCATGGCGGCGGCCAGTGGCTGCGGGCGATTAGGTTTCCAGGAGATCAGGCGAAAAAATAGGAGGCTACAGGCGAGGATGGACGATGGTCATCGTGCGTGATCAGCGTGGGTGATCGATCTCTCCCAAACGTGATCAGTGCACGTAACGTAGGCCCAATTATCATTTTTTTACGAACTAGAGCCCAATCGTATTAACAGGGAAGAGCACAAACCTGGGGGCCCCCCATTTTCGGGGGCCCGGGGCGGCCGCCCCCCCTGCCCCCCCATCAGGGCCGGGCCTGATTCGTTGCCTCCCCAGTGGCCCTAATATTACTAGGAAAGTGGTAGGTGCAACATAGCAGTAGAAACTAATGAGAGATTGAAATTCCCATGCCACTTAATTCAATTGTAGAGCTAGTAACTTCTCATTTTTCCTTTCATCTTACAGATCACACGTGGATCCCAGTCAATATATACCACACCGTGTCTCTTCTCTCTAGCTTTTTGTAGACACATGTGTTATAGATATGTAGTTCTTGTTGTCGTAGAACACATAGTGTTGATGGTTGATGACACAGATTAATTAGTCTTGTGGCTGTCGCATCCATGTCACTGGTAATATAAGATTGGGAGGCAACAGGAATTCCATGACGTTAGTTGGCCAAAGTATTTCCTCCACACTCAACAGGCGTGGTGCAGATGAGGACAAACAATACACCTCGTCAGTCTCTTGGACAAATTCATAAATGCATTTCATTGGAATCCAATGGGCATACACACCAGGTCAGTATGCTGTGGGCCACATACACCGTCATCAAAAAGAAGCTCAACGGGCGTGCGTGGCCTCCTGCCCAAAATTATGTGGCATATGACAAGTCCACCAAGCCCACAAACCCCAGTAGCCCTGCTCATTGAGCCTGCATGGCTCTCAGTTTATCTTGACTGGCTCCTGGAAAATGGATTGAAGTTGATATATACGTTCCTTCTCCAAGTACGCGTCGTCTTTCACTACCATCCGTTGCTGCTGAGAAGCCAACCAGATCGTCGTCGATCTCGTCCCTGACAACGCCCCGCACAGACCTCCAAGGTGATTACTATGCAAGGATCCAGCCGAGCTCGTCACCACAACAACTCATTCTGCTCGATCCCATACGCTTGACAGCATTTTACTTGTTTATGAAGGGTATAATGTACGGAAGCAAAGCATCCAAAGATATTCCCAGACACTTGAACTAACTTCGGTAAAGTATTTTTTTCTTCGCTCCTCATGTACATACCCAAAAACACGAATATTCATAAAATAGAATGGAATGATATTTTTATGTGTGAAAACAGAAAAATTGACTTGCTTGGCGAGAAAGTTGCAGTCACATTGCTTCCATGCAAAAATCTGAAATAAAAAACCAAGTTTAGACAGCGTACTGTATGGATGCACATGGCAAATCAATCTCTTCATCTTGATGCACATGATATATTGTTGCTTCCATTAAAATGTTGTGGGACTAATCTTCTCAAATTTTGGTGCACCAACTTTCATTGAAGAAGTAATTAACACAGATATATATTTAAATTCCTGTATGCCACGCTAATAAATAAATGCATTGATTGGAGCTCTCCAAACATACTCCTGCAGTGTGTGGCTATATATAGTCCACACATACACACAGCTCACAAGTTAGCTATGACGGCAACAGAAAGGGAAGAGAAATAGAATACAAACAAGTATGCAACCATTCATACTTGACGTAGGCCAACCATTAACTGGAATAGTCCCTTCAAAAAAAAAAACTGGAATAGTGAAATCAAAATGCCCTCTGCAAGTGTGCACCTCCTCCCCACAGGCCCCTTGAGCACATGCTCAATTCATCGTTGTTCCTTTATGTACTGCGCTGAGGGTGCATTGTTCCAGCTGAAGGAAAACATGTACATCACTTACATGCTAGGCCAGTCACCTCCCATGGAAGCCGCACGGCACAGGCCCGCCTTGTTCATCAAGTCGTGCATGTACATAGGCCATGGCTGTTGCATATTGCATAGTAGTGTAGCACGCATAGTTCCACATTTCTTCTGCAGCTTCAACCAGCCACGATAAATTGGTTTAGGATGAATAAACAAACCACCATTTCAACTTGCAAGTCAGCAGGAAATAATGCTTCAAGAACACTTCAAGGCAATACTTGCTCCACATTTTTATCGAGAAAGTTACATGACACAGATATGAAGGGAAAATCAAAAGCTACTCAAAAATATTATACCTGACCTGATCAGAGTTTTTTCTTTTGATGAAATGCAGCGGAATGCTGTTTTCATTGTTTCCAGAAGGGCGGAATAGGCGATCGAGTTGGGACAAGCCCGGTTCGTGCCAGCATCGTACCTCATCAATAATCAAGCTGAGGACCTGCTGAACAGTGCTGCAAGTGTCATTAAACACGCGGGTGTTGTGTTATTTCCACAGCAGGCAAGGCGTTGAGCTGCAGGCGCCAGAGCTCGTGCAGTGTCCCTGTCGCTGTGCTGAGATCCTTCGAACTAATTAAATGGAGTCATTGGTGTTGTCGTTTAGCTGCAGGTTCACTCAATTCCCACAGCATGCAAAGATCGCCCGTTGTCGGATTCGGTTTCGGATACTACATCCAGTGATGTCGAGGACGCAAGCTCATGCGCCTCCACGTGCTGCAGATGTGCCTTCACCAATGATGACTGTTCTGGAGGCTCAGAATAGGGCGTCCGTGTTCTCGTCCGACGGCAGGATAAGATCTCGTCAGGGCTTCGACATGTCAGTCCAGCGAAGCCACAGTGCCACCTGCTGGTCCGCGCATTGTGTCTAAATGCACTGACGCCGAGACCTCCAAACTCTTTTAGGTTGCAAATGTCTTTCCACCGCACGGGAAAATATCCCGTACTTCAAGGGATTGAGTGCTCCGGCTGCACCCTGCTGGTCACAGCCGTTTGATACAGAAAGTAGGCACAAGATGCAACCCGACAGCTCCACCCTTGGACATTTTCAAAAGCAACCCCCATGTTACTAGAGAATAAGTGTAACGTCCCGCTCACCTAGCTCGAAGATGCGTTCCCCAATTTCGAACAGAAAAAAACGCAAACAGACAGGGGCTTCCAGCTCCGGCGGCGGACCTCGCCGTGTGCAGCGCTGCGACGTCGGCCTACGAGATCGACATGGTGCGGACGTCCAGCGGCGAAGTCGCTCCATTTCCGCCTCGCTCCCCTCTCCCACGCCACCGGACCCGACCCAACCTGGCGCCTAGCTCCGCCGATCCGCAAACGCAAGGGATTGAGTGCTCTGATCTTCAGGTATGATGTTGGATGTCACACAATTTGTGCTTTTATTGTGCGTTCTGGCCTGATCCATGGCCCCTTTATGTTGATTTCATGAGATGTAGGCTGTAGCCACTTCAGTGTTTGCATTTTCCACAGGGCCAACTGAAGGAGCCGGTTCTTTAGTCTCCTCTAAATTGCTGACAGCACAGCTAAAGGAACAGAAGCTTCACACTAGTATTCCTGAGAATAACAGCAGGAAATCTATTGAACAACACTGGCTCGGCATTTGGTAAGCTACATGTTACAGTTCCCTTTTTATTGCTGCAAGCAAGATCCTTTGTATGGCCATATGTTGGTTTTGGATGATGAACATAGCCTTTAGTACACTAGTAGAAAACATGACTTTCGTTCGGGCCAGATAAGCCCATTAGTCCCGGTTCAGTCACGAACCGGGACTAATGTGAGCATTGGTCCCGGTTCGCGCGGCTAAGGGCATTAGTCCCGGTTCAAATGAGCCCTTTAGTCCCGATTTGAGACACGAACCGGGTTCGTATCTCAAACCAGGACTAAAGATTAATGCCCTTTAGTCCCAGTTCGTGATAAAAACTTCAAAAAATAAAATCCTTCGATATGTAGTTATATTACTACATCTACTAGTTAGGAAAACTAAAAAACTTAAATTTGGACATGTTTTGCAAAAAAGTGTCATAAAAAAGTAAAACAGCTATAACTTTTGCATACGATGTTGAAGAAAACCGTATAATATATCAAAATGTTGAGTACGAAAATCCGCATCCGAATTTGACGGCCTATGGCCTGTTTGCAAATTTTTAGAATCCTCAAATTCTAAAAGGAAAAAAGTTATGCTCAAATTTCAGTTTTTTTTTAATTTTGGTTAAATCTGGTCAAACTATGGTTCAAGAAGTATTAGTGTTACTAAATAATCTTTCAAGAATATTAGTGTTACTAAATAATTATTACAGTTTTTAGAATTTTGGTCAAATCTGGTCAAACTATTTATTCAAGAAATATTAGTGTTACTACATAATTATTCAAGAATATTAGTGTTACTAAATAATTATTTCAATTTTTTGAATTTTGGTCAAATCTGGTCAAATCATGGTCAAACAATGGTCAAACTACTTATTTATGAAATATTAGTGTTACTAAATAATTATTATTTTTGGATAATAGTTTCAAACTCAAACAGTGAAACGTGTGACTTCATGCTCAAGCTAAACTCCCGGGGGTTAATAGGATTGACATCTTACAATTGTTAGGAAAACAACAAATGCAGACTTGGAAACAAGGAGGAATAGAACCTGGAAGTTAAGCGTGCTCAGGCTGGAGTAGTGAGAGGATGGGTGACCGGCTGGGAAGTTAGATGATTTGGAATGATGAGGGGAGATTAGAGGTTAAATTGAGCAGTGATGAGGGGTGATTAGAGATTAAATTGGAAAATAATTTAGAAATTTGAAAATTGAATTTAAAAAAAAATCGATGACAGATTTTTTGTAAATTTAACTTTAGTCCCGGTTGATGTTACCAACCAGGACTAAAGATGGAGCTCCAGACAACGGCCACGTGGACGGCCATTAGTCCCGGTTCGTGTAAGAACCGGGACTAAAGGAGGGAGGCTTTAGTAACGACCCTTGGAACCGGGACTAAAGGCCCTCTAGAACCGGGACAAATGGTCCTTTTTCTACTAGTGGTAATAGCATTTGATACTTTCTGTAAACTTGGCACCAAAAAAGTTAGTGACCCAAACTGGATCTCACTTTTAGTACTACTTATATCAGGCTGCCCCTGGAACAACTTAGTCTGATCCTCTGTGAAGAACCCAAACAACTGACTAGCTGAATTACAGAAGAAATTACGATGAGAACAAATGACTAGCGGCAAAAAGAGCTGCAAGAGGACAATTCTAGCATGCATACCCTACCAGTACTTGAAACTTGTTGGGGAATTGACATTCATGGCAGAGATGTGTACACTCACATCATTTTTGTTTCTTTCCAAAGTGAGGTGGTTGCTACTAGGGATCGTCGTCATGTAAAAACTATTAAGCAGGTTGGCGATGTCCAAACCATGAGCATTGCTAACCTTAGCGGCAGGATAAGAGTAGTCTGCTACAACACTAGTACGAAGGCTGCACAATGTACTTGCCGAATGTTTGAATCATTGGGCATCATGTGCTCTCACATCATTGTTGTTTTAAAGAATGATCGGTGTAATGAAATTCTTAGCCAATATTGTTGCATAGGTGGTCTAAAATGGCTGCATGACATCTTTCTTGTGATGCTAATGGACATGAGCTAGAGGGGTCATCTACATCTCTTTCACCTACCATCAAGAAACTGTACTCAGAAACATGCTCGATGTTCAGCTCGGCATTGCATACAGCTAAACATTGTGAGGACAAGATGTAATACTTTCACAAAATTATTTCTGATACTCTTGCGCACTTGAGGCAGACGGTGCCACTTCACGAGCAGAATAAAGTTCAAGAGTTTGAATCCTTCATTGGAACGACATTGCTGAGCATCATCAAAATTCATCCACCGAAGGATGCAAACACAAAGGGCAGTGGTAAGAGATTGAAGAGGGGTTCGGAGGAGGTCATGAACAAAATTAAAGGAAAAGGTAAATTAGATTGTAAGTAATATATATTTTATTAGGTTTTCGTAGATTGCATCCATTGTTGAGGAAATCGTTAACTGGTAGCTGCTCGGTTGGCTGGCAAGTAGGGGATTAATAGGCCAATCGACAAGTTAATCAGCCATTTAATCAATTAATCAGACAATTTATCGGTTTATTGGCTACTCGGTGACCCTATGAGTAGGGATTAATCGGCAAGTAAACTGATTAATCGGATGAATTCTTGAACAGGGATTGCAGCTAAGGGTTTTTCCTTCTTTGCAGAGGAAGCACTGTCCAGAAAGGTCCAAGATCTATAGATTGTTCTATTAATCAGGTTGGCCATGGCAGCTAAATGGTTTTTTATATCTTGCTCCCTTTTGAATAAAGCATGTTGATTGTTTTTGCAAATATTTGATTAGAATTTGTTTCATATTTTGCAGCACACCCAGCCCATGGGAGCGGATATTAACATTTGGCGCTAAATCATGAATGAGAAATGCCTTTCGTTCATGTGCTATCCAATGCTGGAGACTTCTGCTACAACTTAAACACAGAGTTGAATATGTTGGTGCAATATGTGTACCTGCTACCTTGGGCTATAAACTACATCTGAGTTGCAACTCTAGTTATGCCCTTCATAGTAGATTTTATGTGTATTGTCATGAGTGTTGTTGAGAAAGCATTCATGATATTTTGTATAAAAAGGTGTGTAAGAGCATAATATTGTTGTACTGCTAGCTTTTAAATGCCAAGATAGATTTGAAAGTGGTGGAATGCATTGCCAATGGATAGTGGTTTATGTGTTCCCTTCTGATTTGAGAAAGGTGTCTACTACACTTGACGTTGGCTTCACAATTCTAGTGCAAAATTCACCAGTTCAAATTATTGTTCATGAACTTGTTTATTCTTCATTTCTTTTAAAGTAGCTTTACCTTGTTAAATCACGTTACTAAATGTTCATGTTCTGGACCTCTAAGGGAATATTTGTTCATTCTTCTAGCTATATTATATCTTGGAAAATCCATGATACTGCTACCTGTAGCATATATTAGCTCATATCGAATTTATATAATACTGATGAAGCTGAAAGCGTCAACATGAAACAATCATGTACGAGGGTACAAGATGTGTGTGTTCTTTCTGTTCCAAATCTGGGCCAGCACATCTTTTTGAAGCTAGGTGATGAAAACTTTAATTTAAAATTAATACTATCATTACATGGGGTGTTCTTTGCAAAATTGGACGGATGAGGCATCCTACTTTAATCCTGTACCTACAAACTTCATCCAACAGATGTGCTCTGCAGGGTGCAGCAGGAGTACTCCATCCATTGGAGTACCTGATACGCTCTCTCCACCGCACAAGGCACTTGCCGCCAGGGGCATTAGACTTCTTTGCCCGAAGGAATCACCTGTCGAATTTTATCAACCTTCTTGAAAAATCAGACGGGGAAGGGAGCACCATTAATTGTAACAAGATCATAGCCGAGAAGACGGACCACACCAATTCGATGTGCCCCGCAGGGCGATATCCTTGGTCTATCAGACTATCCACAATGGGAGTAACATAGATAGTAACATCACACATATCTAGATAAAGTAGATGATGTGGCAAGCAATAAATAAAGAAATAGAGGACAATAGTAACATAGCTAGTTACTAGTAGTATGAGTAACATCACACATATCAAGGCAAGATGTGTCTATAGCCTAATGAATGAAGTGTTACATGTTACCACACATATGTTACTCCTGACTATAGAGGTAGTAATATAGAATAGTAACATGCTTCTCCAGCTTGTCAAACGCATGCTGGTATTCATTGCGCCAGAGTCTATGTCGGATAAAGGCATGCCAAGGTAACTGACTGGAAATTGCCTAATGGGGCATGTCATGTCAGCGTTGCTTGCAGCAAGATATTCGGCAGTATAGCCAATTAGAGTGGTGGCACTCTTCGTCCAGGTGACGTGCAAGCCCACAACCTTCTCAAAAACCTTCAGAAGCAGCATTATGTTGTAGAGCTCAGAGAAGCTAGAGCTGATGAAGATGATGACATCGATAGCGAAAAGTGATACCTGGAAAGGCATACAAAGGTTTCCAATGGGCAAGAACACCCCCTCGCCTACAGCCCCGTAAATGATGGTTGCCAGAGTGTGCATAGCGATGCCAAGCAGGAGGGGCGACAGAGGGTCGCCATGCCTCAGGGCCCTGCAATGTGTGATGGTGTCGGAGAGGTCGTCATTCACCATGATCCTGGTGGTAGCTAAGCCGAGGAGGCCAGGCACCCAGTTCATCTAGTGGCGGCCAAAGCCACGCCAGCGTAGCAATTGCATTAAGAATTCCAACAACAAGTCATCGAAAGCTTTCGCAATATCCACCTTCATCAGGGTTGCAGGGCACTTGCGGGATTTGGGAGTTTTCATCCGTGCTTGCGCATAAGCAAAGTCGTCTAGGATGGATCTTTTCTTAATGAAGGCATTTTGACACGGCGAGACCAGCTTCTCCATCTTGGGTTGCAATCTCTTGGCCATGATCTTGGCAATCAGCTTCGCGAAGGCATGAATTAGGCTTATATGTCAAAAAGCATCAGTTCAGAGGCCCCTTCCCTCTTCGGGGTGAGCACTAAGGTTGCAGTGTTTAAGGCATGGATGTTAGAAAAATATTCGAGCTTCAAACTTCTTGATTGCCACCATAACCTCAAGCTTGATTATGTTCCAGCAGCACCAAAAAAATAGCACCTTAAATCCATGAAGCCTGGTGCCTTATCATCATCCATCTCATTAAGTGCAGCGAGAACCTCCACTTTGCTAATTGGCCTCTCAAGGCCAGTCAGGAAGTCAGATAGATTATTGTATCCAAGGCCATCAAAGTTGAGACTAGACGTCTGCTAGGTCATTTCGCCAAGGAGTTTATGGTAGAAATCCAAAACTAGCTCCAGTTTGTTTTCTTGTCCTCTGAAGAGCTAGCCCTCGTGATCAATTGCTTGAATATAAGAAAATCATATGCGCGAAGCGGCCTTGGTATGGAAGAATTTCATGGTGGAGGCGCCGTCTTTAATCCTCACCCTTTTTAATCCATTGCACTCGCGCTGGTTGGTGCCAAATTGCACAACCCAGTGCCCCAATACGCAAGCTTCTAACTTTCGGGAAATTGCGGAAGCAATGCTCGTCATTAGATAACTGCCTGGAGTCCCATGCCAGATCAATTATGTACTATTAGCATAGTGATGACACCCATTGCAGATTTGATACTGCTACATGTGATGGAGTGCTAGGCCCTCAGTGCTTTCCTGGTCATGGTCAGACGCACCAGGCAGAATTACAAAGGGATCTGTCGAAGTGATATGCGTTTTTCCAGGCCGAGCTCAATATATCATGAAAACCATCCACCTTCGTCTAGTGATTCTCAAATCTAAATCCACTTGATGGCAGCACAATAACAATGGGCAGTGATCGCTGACAACCATAGAGATACCTTGAAGCATACACATGGTGATCGCCAACAATAGCAATGCCTCATTGAAAGGGTTTTAAGGGTTTCGGCTCGCCTGTGAGTCTGTGATCTATCTCTCCTCCCTCCCATTTCTAGGGTTTTAAGGGTTTAAGCAATGAGGATGATGGGTAATCAGGCTAGGTCGTTTCCGTCCTACATTTAGATGGAGCGCAGTAGTGATTCGGGTGGCGGCGGAGGGGTGGCCGTGTCTGCTGCCGGGGGTCGATTCTCATCGTGCTTCCATCTTCATTGCTGCCATGGACTTTGGATGTGCTGGTGGTGGCCACTGCCGTGGGCACGAGGTACTGCCCCCTGATACGAGCTTCCCTCGTGCTTCATTTGTCGGCCAATTGGTGCTTGAGGTGCCCAGATTGGGGCCCGGGTTTGTGGGTGTTGCACGCGGTTCAACTTATTTGTGCGGCTTGGGTCGTGATTCCGCATTTGGGGGGTTAGTTTCATGGTTGTCTTATTAATTTGTCTTCCTTAGGGGTTGCTTAATTTAAACTCTACTCCATGTGGCTTTGGAATCTCTATTTCAGAATGTAGCAGATTGCTTCCATATCGTACAATTGGACTTAATCACGCAAGTTTTTGTAACTGTTTTTGGTGAACACACCAAGTCGTTTTCGTCCCACACCGGTATGCAGGGGTGGTGAGTGGTTGTGTAAATTAGAAGGAATTTTCAAACATATTGGTCAAACGACATGGACACGTGCATATGTATGCATGGAGTGCCATTGCATTTAAATTCTGAAAAATTAACAAATAATCAGAAAACATGAAACCTTGCTTGATGTAATGTTATACCACCAAAATGATGTGGTAAAAAAATTGGCATGTTTGATGAAAGTTTGGACACACACCTCTCACAAATCGGAGCAACTCACTAGAAAGCTCGTGGTTCCGATAGGAAACAATGCATGTTTGATGATGAATAGGAGATAGCTTCCTCCGACGGCCTTCAAATTTTTTCTATGATTAACGTGCACTACTACAACTGTAATGTGAAAATTAGAAAATGCTAGGGGTCATTTGACCTTTTAAAGACATTTAAGTGATTTTCTAGCCATTTAATGACCGAAATTCAAATTCGAACTATATCTACATGCAACAGGTCATGATAACGGTTTGAAAAATCATATTTTTGTATAATTGTGTGTGAGTTAAAAATTCATCAGATGATGTAAATATCTGGTGTTCAAAATAGAAAATTTAAAGATCTGGCAAGACAACTGGCCCCCACACGATTGACACTCTATCTCACGGCTCGAGGTTTGGTAGGTGAGTGGCGGGGATCAATAATCAGACACGGTTCTATATTGAAAATCGTCAGCTATTATGTTCACACACAGATTTTGCTACAGAAATTGTGTGTAATTCAAACTACTGTACTCGTAAATTCCGGACCGGCGCGTGTACTGTTCCCATCGATCTAGATTCCGGCGCCAATAAATATTACCTTGCTCACGTTGTCCCACCTGCATTCTCATCTACATACTCCCCTCCTTGCCCTCCCTCTCTCTCTCAAATTTCTGGCATGGCGCCGCCGGTCTGCCCACGCGCTAACGAGGAGTCGCCGCCCCCCAAGGATGCTCACTCGAGTAGCAGTGGCGAGGACCCCTACGCGCCGCCGGACTAGATTGCGCCGGACCCCCCAACTTTGGATTGGTTTTGGGGCCAGTATAATCTTTGTCTGTGGAAGTCGCTGCCGCCGGTTGAGAAAGTCAGGCAAGTGGCGTTCAAGAAGGAGATGGCGGAGGAGGAAGCCAGGTATTAAGCGGCCTATGAAGCCCATGATGCCGCCTGGAAAAAGGAGGCTGCGGAGCTTTGGGGGCGGGCGCGTCATCGTGCGGAGGAGGTGTACAAAGATGGGTACTTCGCGAGGAAGGTCAAAGGCGCTGGGCACCTCATCGATGCGTGGGGGTGGGCCGATAAGCTCTAGCGTGCCACCGACGAGAAGCACCGGTGGGCGCCCAACGAAATGGCAAGATCGTCCGCGCTCCTCCGCCAGCAAGAGGCAGATCGGTACGTCAAGCACTGCGAAGCGGAGGAGGTGGAGTACTGCCTCCGCATTGGGAAGACGCCGCGCGCCAGGGAGCTGCTGGCGAGGGGCTGCCGGAATACTGGCCACAAGAGGGATTAATAGTTTTAATATTATTCATTTTCAATTTTATGCATTGTACATAGTAGTTAAGTATCATCACGTATATGTGATGATATTATATATATATTCTATGATGAACTAATAAACTAATGAACACTTAATATATATATATATATATATATATATATATATATATTATGAATTCCATTTTTATCTGTTTTTTATACTAATTTGAATCTAACTGTTATCATCCACCTATACATAATGGAAAGCGTATATACACACATTGAAACAGAACATATAAGAACGGAAAATAAAGTACACACATTGAAGCAGAGCAATAAACAGAGCAATACTATGATTGCTGTGAATACACAGCTATCCACGTCGAAACGACTCAACAAAATAAAACGCGTCCATGAGACCATGACCAGTAGCCCTTGCCTACGGTAGCTCTTGGCTCTGCCTGAACTCGTGCAGGCGTTCGTCCAAGCGGTCGACATGCTCGTGGTACATCTGGAGCGCGATCTCGAGCTCCAAGTTGGCTATTTCATCGGAGATCACTAGCTTGAGGATGCGACGACCATGTTCCTCTACTGCGCCCAGGTGGACACCTGGGCCAAGGAGGCGGTCGAGCCTACCGACCAGCGCGCTGGCATCGAGCAGGAAGCGAACAAGGCGAACGGCGCGACCCATGTGAACGGCGCGGCGGGCGTCCGGTGCAAGTACGGCGCGGCCGGCCTCTGGTGCAAGTATGGTGCAGAGGGCCTCTGCCCACTCCTGGCAAGGTATGGGGGTACTGACGGGACATGTACCCAGCTGCAACGCCGTGTCAACAGCAGGTAAGCATCGATGGATCCACTCTTGCTGTGTGGCGCACCGCGTCTCTCGCTCTGCGGCGCTGCAACGGTCTCGTCGTGTGGTGAGCCGCAGCCTATCGGCGCGGACGCGCCTAGCTTGCTCTGCGGCGCGCCATCGATCATATTGTGCGGCGAGCTGCAGACTGTCGGTGCTAACATGCCTATCTTGATCTGCGGCGCTCAAGCGCCATGCGCCAAAGGTCTACTCAACCCTGGCGATGACGCGCATCACGGCATCGTCCATCGTGTTGCCGGGGAGCACCTCGGCCTCGACGATCCGTGGCGCCTGCTCGTTTTCTTCGTCGACGAGGTTGATGGCAGAGGCGGCGCTTTGGTAGGTTGGCATGCTTGGAAAAGGTGGATGTGCTACAGGCTGCGCTTGTCGCCTCCGTGCGTCGCGCGCCACCTAGGTTTATGCGCAATATCGCTGGGTGGTGGGAAATAGGTGAGGAAATGGCGGGAAATGGTGGCGTGTTCATAAAACGCCATCAATTAATGGAAACTTAGCATAGAAGGAACATTGAGCTAGCACAAGAAGTAGATGATGATCACATGAACGCGGACCACACTAGAGAACCCGTCGTTGATGAATTCATCAATCACAAACGATGGGATACTAGCAAGCGTTTGCCCACAACACACACGGCTTATTCCATCACAAACAGGTCGGGTGGATCAACTGTATGACACGTATCGCACATTGTCAAAAAGTAATGCAGTAGACCTTCTTTAACTGTAACACCCACGATGCGGCTATATCTCCCACGTGTCAGAGCACGACTTAGAGGCATAACCGCATAGTAGGCATGGCCCAAGAAGGGTAATCTTTACACATCCCATGTACTGAATAAGAAAGGAATAAAGAGTTGGCTTACAATCGCCACTTCACACAATACATAAATATAGCATACATCAACCAGAATACAATCAAGGTCCGACTATGGAACCAAAATAAATAAAGACAACCCCAAATGCTAGATCCCCAATCGCCCCAACTGGGCTCCTCTACTGATCGTCCAAAAAGGAAACATAGTAACGTCCCGAATCCTCGTCAAACTCCCACTTGAGTTCTGTAGCGTCCCCTGCACTGGCATCATCGGCACCTGCATCTGTTTTTGGAAGTAATCTGTGAGTCACAGAGACTCAGCAATCTCACACCCTCGCGATCAAGACTATTTAAGCTTATGGATAGGAAAAGGTAGTGAGGTGAAGCTGCAGCAAGCACTAGCATATATGGTGGCTACTTACGCAAATGAGAGCGAGAAGAGAAGCAAAGCACGGTTGAGAAGCTGTAAGATCAAGAAGTGATCCTGAAGCTACTTACGTTCAAGCATAACACGAGATCATGTTCTCTTCCCGGACTCCGCCGAAAAGAGACCATCACGGTTACACACGCGGTTGATTCATTTTAACTAAGTTAAGTGTCAAGTTTTCTACAACCGGATATTAACAAATTCCCATCTGCCCAAAACCGCGGGCACGGTTTTTAAAAGTTCAAAACCCTGCAGGGGTGTCCCAACTTAGCCCATCACAAGCTCTCACGGTCAACGAATGATATTCCTTCTCCCAGGATGACCCGATCAGACTCGGAATCCCGATTACAAGATATTTTGACAATGGAAAAACAAGACCAGCAAAGCCGCCCGAATGTGCCGACAAATCCCGATAGGAGCTGCACATATCTCGTTCTCAGGGCACACCGGATGAGCCAGACGTCGGGTTGGCATAGACCCTGGTTGCCCACGGGGCGCCAGACATCGCTCAGGTTGGACCAACACTTAGACAAGCACTGGCCGGGGGTTTAAAATAAAGATGACCCTTGAGTCCGCGAAACCTAAGGGAAAAAGGCTTAGGTGGCAAATGGTAAAACCAAGGTTGGGCCTTGCTGGAGGAGTTTTATTCAAGGTGAACTGTCAAGGGGTTCCCATAACACCCAACCGCGTAAGGAACGCAAAATCAAGGAACATAACACCGGTATGACGGAAACTAGGGCGGCAAGAGTGGAACAAAACACCAGGCATAAGGCCGAGCCTTTCACCCTTTACCAAGTATATAGGTGCATTAAAGTAAACAAGATATAATAATGATATCCCAACAATAATCATGTTCCAACAAGGAACAAACTCCATCTTCACCTGCAACTAGCAACTCTATAAGAGGGCTGAGCAAAGCGGTAACATAGCCAAACAAAGGTTTGCTAGGAAAAGGTGGGTTAGAGGCTTGTCATGAAAATATGGGAGGCATGTTAAAGCAAGTGGTAGGTATCACGACATAGCAAAAGAGCGAACAACTAGCAAGCAAAGATTGAAGTGATTTCGAGGGTATGGTCATCTTGCCTGCAAAGTTCTTCGAGTTGACGAAAGCTTGAACCTCGTAAGCGTGCTCAACGGGTTCCTCGATCACATAATCGTCTCCTAGCTCTACCCAAAGAAAGAATACAAGCAAAGGAAACAACAATCAACCATGATGCAATGTGCAAGCAACATGATGCAAAACATGTCATGATATGCGGGATGTGATATGCAATGCATATGCGAGCTCTGGAAGGAAAAGATTAAACCAGGCCTCAACTTGGCAAACCAAGTGTGCCGCTGGAAAGATGAGTTGATTTCGGTCGAAATCGATATAAAGATCACCGGAATCGGATGCACGGTTTGCAAATGGCAAGCAAAACAATAATGACACAATTCTGCGATTAACAGCTAAATGCCATCTAGAATGCAACAAGAAACTAAGCTACTGCACTCCAACATAACAACAAAGCACATGGTAGTGATCTACTCAAGATGCTTGACAAAAGATGAACACTGAGATACAGGTAAATCACACAAGAGCAGGTTCAAACAAGCATGACAAAAGTGCAAAAGATATCAGCATGACAAAAGTGCAAAAGATATCAGTGAAAATAATAACATGTCAGGAATTAACATCAGGAAGCAATGTTTAGAGCAAGATAACAACATGTTACAGGATCAGATCATAGCAATACAAGGCATGGCATGAATCTACTCAAAGCATAGAACAAAAGTCCCTTACTGACCATAAGCAAAAAAGGATCAGAAGATATGATGGCACCCATGTAAACGACCGAGACATCTCTCCGGTCAATAACCAACAGCAGGCTCTGGATACTCATGTTGGTTCTCACATGTTCCACAATGATCTCATCGGATGAACCACGATGTCGGGGATTCAATCAATCCCGTATACAATTCCCTTTGTCCATCGGTATGTTATTTGGCCGAGATTCGATCGTCGGTATCCCCATACCTCGTTCAATCTCGTTATCGGCAAGTCTTTTTACTCGTTCCATAACGCATGATCTCGTGACCAACTCCTTAGTCACATTGAGCTCGTTATGATGATGCATTACCGAGTGGGCCCAGAGATACCTCTCTGCCATACGGAGTGACAAATCCCAGTCTCGATTCGTGCCAACCCAACAGATACTTTCGGAGATACCTGTAGTGCACCTTTATACCCACCCAGTTACGTTGTGACGTTTGGTACACCCAAAGCATTCCTACGTTATCCGGGAGTTGCACAATCTCATGGTCTAAGAAAATGATACTTGACATTAGAAAAGCTTTTAACAAACGAACTACACGATCTTATGCTATGCTTAGGATTGGGTCTTGTCCATCACATCATTCTCCTAATGATGTGATCCCGTTATTAATGACATCCAATGTCCATGGTCAGGAAACCATGACCATCTATGGATCAACGATCTAGTCAACTAGAGGCTTACTAGGGACATATTACGATCTATGTATTCACACATGTATTACGGTTTCCGATCAATACAATTATAGCGTGAACAATACACAATTAGCATGAACAAGGAAATATAATAATAACCACTTTATTATTGCTTCTAGGGCATATTTCCAACAAATCCGACACAGTTCACAGAGAGAAAATATGTGCAAGCATGCACACAGTTACCGTTTGCAAAGCATGTGTGATGTCAGACAATATTACAAACGTGCGGGCAAACTAAATGTTTGTGATAGTTGCCTTATCGTACAAGATTCGCAACCATGAACTGTTTCTGATGAAGTATGCATCATAAACATTGCACCACGGAATAGCGTGTGCGATAGTTATCATGTACAATGATGTTACGACGGTCCGATGTTTCGTAATCCTGTCCGACACTCGTACGACGATTAGCTAATCTTCTTAATTAGTTATCGCATACGCTCTGGAAAAAGCGAATGTGTGTGATTATCTGCTTATCATACACGTTCTATAATAGTGAACCATTTGTGATGGGCTGCGCATCGTAAACATAGCACCACAGAATACCGACTGTGATGGCAATGCAAGCACAAACGAGTAGGAGTACTGTATATGCATATTGGATCCCTATCCCGACGGTTTCTAGGTCGTGTTAGAAGGACCCCCCTATGACCCACACTCACTTGGTGACGGTTCCAAATGCCGTCGCGGAAAGGGGTTAAAAATCGTTTGTATAGTACCTCATTGTACCAGTGATGCATTGTTCCCTCTCGGAACCACGAGCCTTCTAGTGAGTTGCTCTGGTTTGTGCGGGGTGTGTGTCCAAACTTTTGTCAAGCATGCCAATTTTTTTACCACATCATCTTGGTGGCATGACATTACATCAAGCAAGGTTTCATGTTTCTGATCTTTTTTTTGGAATTTAAATGCCATGGCACTCCATGCATGTGTCCATGCCGTGAGACCAATATGTTTGAAATTCATTCTAATTTGCTGCACATGGAATTGACTTGCACACAAGTACACAAATATGATTTTTCAAACCATTATGGTTAGCCGTTGCATGTAGATGTAATTCAAATTTGGATTATGGTCAAATGACCCTTGAAATTTTCCAAATTTTGACATGACAATTGTATTATTGCACGTTAAATGTAGAAAAAAATTTAAAGCCGTAAGAGGAAGCTATCACTTGTTCGTCATCGAACATGCATTATTCCCTATCAGAACCATGAGCCTTCTAGTGAGTTGCTTCGGTTTGTGAGGGGTGTGTATCCAAACTTTCGTCAAACATGCCAATTTTTTTACCACATCATCTTGGTGGCGTGACATTACATCAAGCAAGGTTTCATGTGTTTCTGATCTTTTTTAATTTTTTTGGAATTTAAATGCCATGGCACTCCATGCATGTGTCCAGGGCGTGAGACCAATATGTTTAAAATTTCCTTCCAATTTACTGCACATGAAATTAACTCGCACACAAGTAAACAAATATGATTTTTCCAAACCGTTATGGTTAGTTGTTGCATGTAGATGTAGCTCAAGTTTGGATTACAGTCATTAAATGGCTAGAAAATCACTTAAATGTCTTAAAAAGGTCAAATGACCCCTGAAATTTTCCAAATTTTGACACGACGGTTGTATTAGTACACATTAACTGTAGAATTTTTTTGAAGCCCGTAAGAGGAAGCTATCGCCCGTTTGTCATTAAACATGCATTGTTCTCTCTCGGAACCACGAGCTTTCTAGTGAGTTGCTTCAGTTTGTGAGGGGTGTATATCCAAACTTTCGTTAAACATACCAAAAAATTTACCACATCGTCTTGGTGGCATGACATTATATCAAGCAAGGTTTCATGTGTTTCTGATCTTTTTTATTATTTTTTTGGAATTTAAATGCCATGGCACTCCATGCTTAATTATGTCATAGCCGTGAGACCAATATGTTTGAATATTCCTTCCAATTTACTGCACATGGAATTAGCACACACACAAGTACACAAAATATGACTTTTCAAACCGTTATGGTTAGCTGTTGCATGTACATGAAGTTCAAATTTGAATTACAGTCATTAAATGGCTAGAAAATCACTTAAATGTCTTAAAAGGTCAAATGACCCCTGAAATTTTCCAAAATTTGACATGACAGTTGTATTAGTACTACAAATTTTCTCGTACATTTAAAACACCATCTGTTGCCACTTTACTCCAAATTCGTCTTTCGCAGCTAATAAAAAATATCAACAATATCACACACAGTTTTTTTGTAGGAACTGTTTGCGATGAAAATTCCTAGGTCTATTTAGGTCTTCCTCCTTAAGCTTCCCCGACTCATCTGCTCCAGTGCCGGCAACCCCCGAATCCAGGAATTCTGATCCCCATTCCCGCAACCCCCTTGATACGGCTCCAATGTATCTATAATTTTTATATTGTTCCATGCTATTATATTATTGGCTTTGATGTTTTATATGCATTAATATGCTATTTTATATTATTTTGGGGACTAACCTATTAACCTAGAGCCCAATGCCAGTTCCTATTTTTTCCTTGTTTTAGAGTTTCGCGGAAAAGAAATACCAAACGGAATAAAACTTTCGTGATGATTTTTCTTGGACCAGAAGACATCCAGAGGACTTGGAGTGCAAGTCAGAGAAACCACGAGGCGGCCGCAAGGACGGAGGGCGTACCATCAACCCTTGTGGGCCCCTCATGACTCCACCGACCTAGTTTCTTCGCCTATATATTCTCATATATCCCAAAACCACAAAGAGAGCCACGAAAATATTTTGCACCGCCGCAACTTCTGTACCCATGAGATCCCATCTAGGGGCTTTTTCTGCGTCCAACCAGAGGGGGATTCGATCACAGAGGTCTTCTACATCAACACCATTGCCCTTCTGATGAAGCGTGAGTAGTTTACCACTGACCTACGGGTCCATAGCTAATAGCTAGATGGCTTCTTCTCTCTCTTTGATTCTCAATACCATATTCTCCTCGTTGTTCTTGGAGATCTATTCGATGTAATACTTTTTTTGCGGTGTGTTTGTTGAGATCCGATGAATTGTTGGATTTATGATCAGCTTATCTATGAATATTATTTGAATCTTCTCTGAATTCTTATATACATTATTTTATCTTTGCAAGTCTCTTCGAACCATCGATTTGGTTTAGCCAACTAGATTGGTTTTTCTTACAATGGGAGAAATGCTTAGCTTTGGGTTCAATCTTGTGGTGTCCTTTCTCAGTGACAGTAGGGGCAGCAAGGCACGTATTGTATTGTTGGCATCGAGGATAAAAAGATGGGGTTTTCATCATATTGCTTGAGTTAATTCATCTACATCATGTCATCTTGTTTAATGAGTTACTCTGTTCTATATGAACTTAATACTCTAGATGCATGCTAGATAGCGGTCGATGTGTAGAGTAATAGTAGTAGTATATGCAGAATCGTTTCGGTCTACTTGACACAGACGTGATGCCTATATTCATAACTTTGCCTTAGATATCGTCATAACTTTGCGCTTTTTTATCAATTTCTCGGTAGTAATTTGTTCACCCACCGCAATATTTTCTATCTTGAGAGAAGCCTCTAGTGAAACTTATGGCCCCAGATCTATTTTCCATCATATAAGTTTCCGATCTATAATTTTAGTTTCCGTTTTACTTTCTTTGCAATCTTTTATTTTCCGATCTATAAACCAAAAATACCAAAAATATTTACTTTACCTTTTATTGTCTCTATCAGATCTCACTTTTGCAAGTGACCGTGAAGGGATTGAGAATCCCTTTATCGCGCTGGGTGCAAGTTGTTTGATTGTTTGTGCAGGTATTCAGTGACTTGTGAGTTGTCTCCTACTAGATTGATACCTCGGTTCTCAAACTGAGGGAAATACTTATTCTACTTTGCTACATCACTCTTTTCTCTTCAAGGGAAAAACCAACGCAAGCTCAAGAAGTAGCAGGAAGAATTTCTGGCGTCGTTGCCGGGGAGATCTACAACAAGTCAAGACATACCAAATACTCTCATCTCTTGCATTACATTGTCCGTAATTCGCCTTTCGTTTTCCTCTCCCTCACTTCTAAAACGATTTTCGAAAATATGTGTCTTTTCTTCGCCCCTCTTTCGTTCGTCTTCTTCGCTTGCCTTTTGCTAATGGGCACGACTCGTGCAATTTTAAGAGATGATAAAGTTACTTTCAATATGAGAATTGATTTGTGTGGAGAAGTCTAGATAACGAAGGCTTTGGCTTTAAGATTTGAATTATCTCTCGTGCAAAGGGCCGGATGCAATCGACTATTTATCAACTTGGATAAATTCAAGGGCATTAGCATCATAACGAATGAAGAGGTATATGCGGGAGTGGCGGCAACTGTTTTTGATAATTATTATTGTATGACTCATGACTTCCCTCTCACTAGTTTCGAACATTGTAACGAGGAAGCAAATGCGGTCACTCATGAGTTCGCGATGATAACTAGATTTTATATACAACTCATGATTGGTTTGAGAAAGCTCTGAAAGACATCGTGCCCCTCCTCATAAATGATGTTACCGTGCCCAATGTCCAATAAAGTTCTTTTTTCGTCAAAAGAAAAACGGTTTTGCTATTTTTCAGTCGAGTGATTTTCAATTGGCTGTCATTCAAATTTGTGGCTGTCTGATCGTGCTTTGTGATTCGCACTAAGATATGTGGTTTTCTGGCTGGTTTCCTTTGTCTCGGGTTTGGTTTTATTTTGCCGGACACGGGTTTTTGGGTCTGCCCGTTACTGACTTACTGGACGCCCGTGTTTCTTTTCCTTTGCCCCCCTTTTGAATTCTTCTCCATTATCATTTGGGCAGAACTTTTTCGAAAGGGCAGAGAGGCAGCGACAGGTGGCGCTCGAGCGGCGGAGGCGGCGAGGCGATTTGTGTTCTCTTCGATTAGTGCTTCCCTGGTTAGTTCCCGTTGTGGCTCTCTCTTTCCCCCATGCGATTTGCTTCGATTTTGATCCTGTAGCTTCCAGATCTAGGTCTCGCGGTCGATTTGTTGTTCTTGTTGTGGATCATGTTACTTCTTGATGATTATTAGCGGTTGGTTAGTGTAGTTTGTTGTTAACCGATGCTCATCTATGGAGTTCGCCGCGGATTCCCTCTGTTGGCGTCAGTTCCCCCCTGAAATTCCCCTCGGTCGGTGTTAGTTCGCCGTGGAATACCCTCTGCTCGCGTCAGATTGTCGCGGGTCCCCTGTACTCGCTTTAGTTCGCCACAGATCCCTTGTTCTCCGGTATTAGGTTTATGTTTCAGGTCTCGTTGGCGCTGTTAGGTGTACTTGTCTGGTTTTGTAGCTTACTCAACCCCATGAATTACACTGTAATCCCCCAGTATTTTCGGTTGCTCTGTAGTCTATATTGCCTCTCTGATTCACATTGTAATACCCTCTGTTCTACACTGTAATTTTTTTCTTTCTGAATTTCTATTTGATGTATCCCTGATTTAGACTGTATTTCCCCTAGTTTCAGTGTTGTTCTTTATGCCCGATGAATACTGTAATGTATCTCTGAAGTTCACTATAGTATGTTTGACTTACATTTGTATGGCTGATTTATTGTATTTGTGGTAGGGCTTACACTGTAATTTATCCTAGTTTTGCACTGCAATTCTCTAGAGTTTTATAATGTACTTAGCATGGTTGAGTAGTTCACTTGCAATGTAACTCACCGAAGTTTTTACAGTGTATTTCCCTAGAGTTTTATACTGTAATTAACCTAATTTGAGGACTGTAATTGTGGTAGGGCTTACACTGTAAATCTCCAGAGTTTTACAGTGCATTTCCCTATAGTTTTATACTGTAACCACAGGGCTTGCACTGAAAATCTCCAGAGTTTTACAGTGTATTTCCATATAGTTACATCGAGGGCAGGCCTGGCGCAGTGGTGAAGTCCTCCCCACTTGTGCCAAGAGGTCCTGGATTCGAACCAGCCTCTCTGCATTGCACTTTGCAGGGGTAAGACTAGGTTCCTATAATCCCTCCCCAGACCCCACCTTGTGTGGGAGCTTCTATGCACTGGGTCTGTCCTTTTTTTTTTTCCATATAGTTACATTGTAGTTTGTATGGTTACAATGTAATTCCCTAGAGTTTTTCACAATAAGTTGTATGGTTGGAGGACTGTAATTTTTGTATGACTTACAATGTAATTCATCAGAGTGTTACACTCTATTTCCCTAGAGTTTTCACTGTAAGTTGTATGGTTGGAGGACTGTAATTTCAGTATGACTTACGGTGTAATTCATCAGAATTTTACACTGTATTTTCCCTAGAGTATTACACTGTAATTTGTGTGCTTGAGGACTGTAATTTCAATATGACTTACAATGTAATTCATCAGACTTTTACACTGTATTTCCCTAGAGTATTACACTGTAATTTGTGTGCTTGAGGACTGTAATTAAAGTATGACTTACAATGTAATTCACCAGACTTTTACACTGTATTTTCCCTAGAGTATTACACTGTAATTTGTGTGCTTGAGGACTGTAATTAAAGAATGACTTACAATGTAATTCACCAAACTTTTACACTGTATTTTCCCTAGAGTATTACACTGTAATTTGTGTGCTTGAGGACTGTAATTACAGTATGACTTACAATGTATTTCTCTAGAGTTTTACAGTGTATTTTCCTCGAGTATTTCACTGTAATTTTTGTGGTTGAAGACTGTAATTAAAGTATGACATGCAGGGCTTGCAGTCTCAAGTTTTGTACATGCGTTTAATATTCAGCTATCTGGTTGGTTTTGTAGCTTCTAGATCTAGGTTTGGGGATTGTTGTTTGTAGTGTTTGTGTTGGTTCTGCTTCATTTGCCTTTTTTATTTTAGGTTTGCTTCAATGGGGCGGCTGCGGAAAGTTTCTCACAAGGGTGTACCACTAGTCTCTCTCTTGAGAGTGCAGATTCTCTGAATGATCCGTTTGTGCCTAACGATTTTGCGATGATGGTTCTAATCCTATGTCTTTGGTATTTATTTCTTTTTCTTCCCTAGTTTTAATTAATTTGAACTATTTCTTTTCATTTTTAAATTTATGTGTATGTTCACTTTAACTTTATTTCAGGAAGTCTCTAGGAGGGCTTGACAAATCTCTATTTGACTTCTATATGGATCATGTATGTGTTTTTGTTTTTGTTGGTTTAACTTTAAGTGTTTTTTTTCTGATGGCTTATAAATTGTTGTCATCCTAATTTTTTCAGAAAGTGAAATGTTTGAAGAGGAAGTTATCATGTGCTGGAAGAAGAAACATGGTTAGTCCTTTTTTGATATTGATCTCTCTCTACACTTTATTTTGTTATCTTCTCTATTGGTTGCCAAATTTTCTCCAATGCACTATTACAGTCCTGTATTTGTAATGCATTTCTCTTTTTGTTTTTTGTAGAAACTGAAGCTGTGTACTGATTTCCCGTTTATTCTATTTCCCTGCTTCAATGGCCACTTAATTTTGGTCTGCACTCAATTTTCTGATGTGAAACCTCGGATTCTTGCGTGGAGAGGTAACAAAGTTAAACAGTTTTCAGAGCTTGACAGAAACAATAGCCGCTCTTATGGAAAGAGGCCATTGAAGAGAGCTTGTACTTCATTTAGTTTTCAGATTAGTTAGTTTTGCTTGTTTTTTTTTTCTTTGTGCTGTGTGGTTCAGTTTTATATTTCTCATGTACCACTCTATTGTTTCAGGGTTCTGTTCAAAAATCTTCAGCGAGTAAGAGTATGGATTTTGATGCATCTGATGTTCCATTTGCTACAAGAGTTGAGTCAAATTTTGGTGATCATTTTGGCTCTGAGGTAATTGCTCTTCCTAGTTATTGTTTGTTGCTGTAGTAGTCCTACTGTAATTCCTACTATTTTTATTCGTACTGATTATATGTTATTTAGTGGTATTCTAACTCCTTTTATTCTTTCTTTCTTTTTTACAGTTTGCTCATGAACTTGTGGATCTTGTTCAGGCCAGACATCAAGAGAAGCCTAAGATTTTTGTTGAATGTTCAGAGTCTCTCATTGTTGATGTATTGAATTGTGTGTTGCAATCTTCTTTTCTTGCAAACATTCATGCTTCCGTGGAAGTTTTTGGCAGTGAGAATCATTCACTGAGCAAGTTCTCATTTGGTTAGTTTCATCTTTTTTACTTTAGCTTTCATTTTATTTCCCTGTTTATTTTTTTCTTTTGGTTTGTTCATAATTCAATTGACTGCTGGTTTTTTCTGTGATTTTGCATGCAATAAGAGTGTTTCTATTCAATCTGCTATCCCCAATACAAAGTCTGTGAGATTTGATGATATTCCAGGGAAGTGATATCCGTTTTGTTTATTGGGAGGCAATTTCAAGCAGAGATGTTTAACGGCTCTTTTGCTTCTACCTTTTGTTGTCAGGTGTGGTACAGGGAAGCTGCTGGGAGGGATCACGTGGGGTTTTATTGTTCTTTTGGTTTAGTTGACAACTGGGTCTTTTTTTTTAGCCTGACCCGTTTAGTGGGAATGAGAAGTATCAGTGGTTTTGGGCAAATACAGATGTCAACAGAACATTGCTCAGAAAATTTGAATGATATCCAATTGAAAAACAGTCAAATGTTAAATAGATAGTCCCAAGAAAAAAGGCTTAGTCAACGGCAATTTTAAGGAGCGAACATTCTCCCTACAATCATCCAGCGCGATGGAGTAATAGCCGTTGGATTTGTGTGCGCGGCCGTGCGCTCGCTTGACACGAGGTGCCGCGCCGTAGTGGATAAGTGGAGTCCGTTTTGGTTTTGGACTAAACTGGAATTTTAACAAGTTTTGACGGGTCTTAAGGGTTCCCCGTCCTCGACGGCTCGACCGGCGATTCCCGCCGACGCCTGCACCTCCCGCCGAGTCGCCTCTGTACCTGAAGTAACACCGCCACCATCACCAACCTTTCCCCGGATTCCACCAATCCCGTGTTCGGCGGGCAACCTGATTCCCCGCCAAATTTGTTGCCCTAGAGCCTGTTGCGTCCGACCTCGGTATCAAGATCCATGGCGCTCCCCGCTCTTTCCTTCCAGCCCTCCACCCTGATGGGCTCAAAAGCCGCCGACTCCGCCTCCGGATTTCCCGACTGGGTCTTCCTCTGCGAGGAGCCGCGTTTCTCGGAACGCCGGAACGAGACCACCGCCAAGTGCCGGACCAGCGAGGGCCAAGCCGTGGAGGTGTCCTTCTGGCTCGTCGACCCGCCGGGCGTCTCCTACTTCACCTTCAACTGCCCCGGCCTCGACCCCTCCGCCTTCCACGAGAAGGAGCCGCCCTCCCTCGTCTGCGCCGCGGCCGCCTTCGTCGTCTTCTGCCTCTCATTCAGGGGCTCCATCCACCACTTCGTCTACAGAGCCGCCCCCGCAGGGAAGCAGTCGCTGCAGCTGCTCCCGGACCGGGACCCCAGCTCCACGGTCTTCAGGAGAACGGGGTTCGGCCTCTTGCCCTGCGCCGACGGCCAGCACTACGCCGTCGCCTACATCGACCGCCAGTGTCTTGGCAAAGATTCTGATTGGTGGTTTCATGCGCACGTCTTCTCGTCTGAAACTCGGGCGTGGAGCAGCCACAGGGTGTCGTTGCGGCACTTAACCAAGTCTGATAGGCTCATGTGTTGTCGACATGGCATGTCACAGCAGATTCTGTTGCAGGCTCACTGGGCTGGGTTGAGCTCATGCGTGGCATTGTCCTTCTTTGCAACCTGTTGGACGGGAATCCTGTCATCAAATTTATCCCGTTCCCCGAATCAAGGGTTAGCTTTCTCGACGAGGATGGCCACCCTGAGCTCGCCCCTCAGTATTATTGCAATGTTGCCTGCTCCGGCGATCTCATCAAATTCATCGAGGTAGAATTTGATGACCCTGTTGTCAGGACCAGCGGTATAGGTTGGAGAGCCACTGTGTGGGAGAGGAAGTTCTCCTGGGACAAGTGGGAGATCCGCTCCACGGTCGATGTTGCTAACATCTCAGTTGACCAAAGTTTTTCTGCTGTATTGCCTGGGCTGTGGTGTGATGAGACCCAAAAACTGGACTTGAAGAAACTTATTTTCTATACCCCGCTGCCGAGCAGGCGTGATGACGATCTTTTTTACATGGTGGCTAAGGTGAATGCTGACGACGAGACTGCCTGGGCCATCGCAGTTGACATGGAAAGGGCAGGTGTGGAAGCAATGGTCCAGTTCTCTCTTGGACGGTACACGTACCACATTGCAATGTACTCTTCATGCGACTTCCCCAAGTACCTCAACATGACCCCAGGTGCTTCTTCTACCTTTATGCCCATGTAATAATTTAACTCGCAGTCTTATCTTTTGAATTCTTTGTTGTCTGTTGGTTATATGTGCTTAGGACAATGTTTCGGTATTGACACTATGGACATTGGACTGTTCGTGGTCATTAACTTTTAGCTGGTTTCATTAATGTTAAAATCTAGCTATGATTCATACATGTTGATGCGTTAGAAACACGCATGAAGCTGCAGCCCATACTTACTAAATGTGCTACCAGCATGGACCCTGTGTATGGACTATGGAGACCTCACTTATACAGGCAGGCAACACGGGGTTCATGAACACACATCATATATTCTGTAACCTTAAGTTTCATATTGTGCAAGTATGCACGATGAAATAGCTGTTGACATTGTCAAAGATAGTCCAGGTGTATCATGAGGCCATTTTTTGTTTTTTGTGGGATGATCCCATACCTAGTTAACTTGTTCGGCACTTAGTGCTTATGATAACTGAGGCTGTGCATGATGAACTGACTCATCCATTCCTCCAACCAACCAGGAAAAACAATGATTTGTTGCTGCTAATTCAAATCTGTTCCATGAACCGAATTAAAGCATCAATGGATATAGACAACCTCAAGTGGCTTATGCAGCATGAAATACCACAACTATCATGAAAATCCACTAATAACAGCAATCTGCTAGGGCCAGTGTCTTTCCATCTCATGTTGCTTGTCCTTTCGGCCATGTGTGCTTGACCAACCTGCGCACATCCTCAGACACCATATTACCACTGCAGGATGGTCTTGCTATGCATGCTGTTTATGGCACACTGGTATAATTCGTTAGAAGAAATGAGAGCAATCCAATGATGTAATGATGTATCCTCCAATTTTTTTGATCCATTATCTGCTGACGGGGCAATAAAATTACTCAATTGATAAGGTATACATTTTTCTTTTGCCGTCCTTTTTATCTAACTGTTTCGTTGTCTCAAACTATTGCAGGGGCAGGCATGGATAATCCAGCGGACAAGTGCTCTAAGCGGTAATTCACACATCGCTAATTTTAGCTGTTCCAGTATTTGATTTTTTGCATGATATCTATTTCGTTTATGCTGCTGCTTCTGTAGGATGTCTGTTGCCAGGTTGAGTGCAAAGCAGTGTGTGGTGCAAGTTCTGCGGACTCTAGACTGGCTTCAAGAACTTGGTAACTAATAAGCCTGACTTCTTGATATATGATCTTTATTTGTCTTGGTTATGACATACTAGATGTGCAGCCAACATTCACCAAGTGCATGTTTAGACCGTTGATCTGTAATTAATTTCTTAGCATCATCTGTTAATATCTTCTGAATTTAATCTGCAGTATTACTCTAAATGCTTGCCCATGTCAAGTATAATATGCTTGTAAATTTTATGTGCTTTCACTCTTCACATGTATGTCTGTAACTTTCTTGGTGAACATCTTAAGCAAGCGCAGCCCATGTGATAGCATCATTAGCTCTGCAGATATATGTTCTTGCAAATTGGCTGTCATGACCAGGACATTCACATCTGTATGGTCAATTGCAGATCAATGCTTGGAAATTGAGAGGTCAACTGACAACACATACAGATTATTACTTCAGTTTTCTCCAGTATCATCTCTGCGTTCCAGTATCAGACCAGTAAGTTCTGTTATTGTATCCCACAGATATAGTCCAGGGCTTCATGTTACGAGTGTATCCTTATCTCTTTGATATAAACCCTTTGTGGTCAAGTTTCTATTTCTGTTTCTTTGGACCACGCACACAACTTCTCTTTGACAAGCTTCAGATTCTTCATTTATTTGTCCAAACTATTTAGGCAGCCGTGCTAGCGTGTTTATAAAGCAATTGCTTGATTTCAAATTATGAACCGTCAGCATTCTTGGGCAATTATTTAAATTGATGTTATGAATTCCCATTGTGACTGAATCCTAATAAAATCGTGATGCAGATGGTAAAATATGCTAATGATCAAGGTGAAGCTGCATCGAAGGCTGTGGATTTTTGCCGAAGGTATATAGATGAGGAAACCAGGCATATGTTTGTGAAATAAACTTACCTTTATATCTGATCATAATGTCTGTTGTTTCCTAGAGCTTTGGAAGATTTCGACTTGGCTCTACACGGATCACCGAGTGATCCTTCAGCATCCGTTGAAGCCATGCGTAGCAAAATCAGTGATGTCATTCAAGCTTTGGACAAGTACAAGAAAATGAGTGGCCTCTCTTCTTTATTATTAAACGGAGCCCTTAGTGATTTTAATTTTGTACCTGGTTCAATTGTTTCAGCATCATGCAAATTGTGCCATCAACACTGATACCGAAAGAAAAGATGCTTGGAGATGCCAGCGACCAAAAAAGATCAAAGGCAACATCTGAAACTCGTGAGAAGCCATTCGAGGCAAAGAATACAGTTTATGGGTGTGGCTGCTACTGAGATTGATGTCCTTTCATTGGGACTGGTATCAAGTTCACAGGAGATGGATGAGAGCTACCCGTGAACAACGACGGGCCGTGGTCGATACAAAGGATAAACGTGGCAAGTGGCAGCAACGGAAATTCAAGCCCAGTAATTCTGGCAGCAACGGACCTGATATCGATGCCTGTGGTTGTGTCATCTTCCCACCGTGATGTAAAGGAGTCGGTATCTTACTGATATGGAATGTCTGTAGAAACATATAAGCTTATGGTAGATTGAGTGTTGAGTTATGGTTTCGGCCGTGGTTATGGGCATGATGCTAGCTTATGTGAAGGTGCTGGTTGCTGCTACCTAGTAGACACCTAACTGTAGTAGTACTACATATGTTGTTGCTACTACTTGCTAGTACCTTCTTCCTGCTTGCGTGCATGAAGAAACTGGTGGCGGGTTGTGCTCTTCTAAGTAAACTCCAATTAGAACCCCAGATCTCAATCCTGGTTGTACCTAGTAGTAGGTAAATGAAGTATCGGTTGTTTTACTCAATTGTTTCTTGTATCATAAGATTGTATCTGCCATGCGGGCAACTGAAGGCGCCAGAGTCCATCATGTCGGTGGTACCAGGCTGATGATGTTCACGCGGTGGTGTCTATGAGAGACAAGGTAGCGTCTGTGGATGCCGAGGTTGATGAGGTAGGGGCTTTGGCACCTCAATCTGAGGCGCTGAAGTCCATCCGATCGTCCGACTTTGACCGGGAAGATATGTTGGCATGTATTGACGAGGCGGTGTTCAAGAGAAAGCTTTGTGGCTTGCTTGCCTTCCTGGAGGCAGCTAGCCCTGTGTCTGGCAAGGCAATTGCTTGCCTTCTAGCGGAGGAGCCTTCTAGGGGCAAAATCAAGAAGGTGAAGAAGGCTCTTCTACGGTCAAAATCAAGAAGGTGAAGAAGGCTCTTAGGAGCATAGGCAAAAAAAGTGACGCCCTTGATAAAGCGTCTGTGGCTGCTTAATAAATAATTCTCAGCCTCTTCGACCGCCATCTCAGAGTGGCTCGTCTCCGTGGATTTGGTGGTGTCTGTTGTCTTCAACCTTGGTTTTGTTGGGGGTTTCTTTGCGACATAGAAGTGCGAGGGTTGTGGTTGCTGCGTTGTCAGGTTGATCATGGGGTCATGGAGTTTCTTTCTTAGAGAGTAGTCCACACGTGGTCTATATGTATCGGTTTTCGCCTGATGTTTTGTTAATTAACTAAGCAATTCTATTTTTAATTAATCGATGAGGCAAATCTTTTGCCTTCGTTTTGAAAAAAAAATTGTATCATGAGATGGGCTCGAGTCATGTGTTGCTGGAGGCTGTAAAATCAAGCTGAGGGATAAGTATCTACACGGCGTCCGTGTAAGTTCATTCACTTATCGGTCCAAAAGTTAAAAAGGTGTTTTCCTCAAAAAAATCCACTATCGGTCTAACAATTAAAGAAAGGTTTTTTTTCACAAGAATAAACATCGAGCTAACTAAACGGGCCTTGCGGAGCCGTTTATTGTGTCATTCACATCCCTAGGTATTGAGATTGAGTTATAAGTAAAACTCTAGTGTATTATGGTCGATGTAGACCCCGCTTGCTATTTGTCATGTGAGGCGAAGCGGAGATGGGCTGAAGAGCCAGACCGAAAAGAGGTTTGGTGGGTGGGTGCATGTCAGTGATTTTGTTGATGCCTCGCATGCCATGTAGGATTGGATGTCGAAAAAAATAGGTTCAGATGGGGAAGCGGGATTTTCTGCAGAAGGTGGATGCTTGAAGAGAAAGTGTGGTTCGGTGTAAAAAGCTAAAAAAGTTAGAGTGAAGAGTAGAGATAAATGTGTATTGAGTCTTTATTTTCTATTTCTTGATGAGACCCACTAATGGTAGCTTACATTGGAGAAAGAAAATCAGCGTAGACACCTCAAACTACCTTTTCTCATGAGACATATATATCCATATGCCACCCTAACTCATGGTCTAAGAAGGCAGGTCCTAGAGGGATTGCCAGGGCAATGACGAACCATTGCTTAGGCCAGCTTCAACGCATACATTCATTTTTCATCTGGTTTGGTCCGTTTGGGTCCTTGAGGCCAAAAACACGGCCTAACGTGTGGAAGCAAATGCAAATTTTGTCTGCTTGGTGCCCGTCTAAACGCATTTTTGTTTTAAATTCAGGTTCAATTTGCGTCCACACGAACACGATACGTATGCGCTATGCGTCCACGGTGTCCACCTTAGACTCGCGTGTCGGCCACCCAATCACCACCCTCTCGCCATTTTTAAGCCCACACTTGTGTTGGGGCCCGCACATCAGCCATAGAAACTCGTCTGGCACATTCTTTTTAATGCCACACATGCGGTGGGGGCTCGGCCAGTCCACTTGCTCCCCTTTGACCAGCCCTCTTCCTCTTCCTGCCCCAGGCCAGTCGAGATGTAGCCCTAGCCGCCACCCCACCGCTCTACGACCCATTGACACAACAATCCCATGGAAGTGGATCCTGGCAAGCCAGGGAAGCACGACCAGGAGGCTTGGGTCCTCATCGGGGTTAGGAGCTAGCGGGAGGAGGCCCAACAACAGGCGGCCGCACAGCTGGATGCGGCGCAAGCGGTGTGGCGATGTGGTAGCAGGCCTTTCCCATGAGCGGCGTCGTAGTTCATCGACATGACCCAAGATGATGAGGACAAGGACAAGTAGATTAGGCTTATTTGATGTTTTTAGGTTTTATTAATGTTAGACTGGACTTCTGGGTTGTTTATTTCTTTAATTAAAAAAATCTGGACGTCAAATGTTAAATACGTCCTCTGGGTTGGGCGCACCCACGGGCCGGTGGACGAAACCATACTTGGGTGTTTAGCTGGCCAACCTAAACAGACAAAAAAAGCAAAATCCACGTTTGTTTCAGCATCTGTGTTGGAGTTGGCCTTAGACATTTTCTAGGGGAGTTTCAGCCGTCAATATTTTTTGCGTGTCTTTGTTATCGAAACAATCATAGTAGGCACTCCCTTGGCCCTTGGGTAACAATTTATATCTTAATATGAACTATATACGAAGTGAAAGAAATGAACAAATACACTAAAACATATCAATACTCTATATACACCTAACACCTGATTCAGACAAAAGTTAGAACATCTTATATTTGTGAATGGAGGGAGTATCTAAACTGCAACTCCCTCTGCTCACAAATATAATATATTTTATAATATAGATTACATATATATTGAATTGAATGAACAATCACGTCAAAATTCGTCTACATACATCTCAATCAGAAAGGAGAAAGAACATCTTACAATAGTGAATGGAGATGCATATTTTGGTGATACTTTACAGATGCTAGCACTGGAAATTATAGTTGCCGCCGCTCTTCGGTCTTCGCCCAAAATTGAAAAGAAAATTTCCTCAAAAAGAAAAATTTGAAAAGAAAAGCGTTTGCCACACACTGAACTTATAGAAGGAAAAAAAACAAGTGAGAAAGCCAATCCAATTCCCCGCGGCCGTGCCCTAGCTCGCCGCGCCGCCGTCAACCCTGGAGAGATCCATGGCGTGGATCACCACCGCTTCCTTCAACCCCTCTGTGACGACCCGATGAAGATCAGATCGCACGGAAGGGAAAGGGGATGAGATGCAGGAAGAAGGAGGACAACTTTACTTGCAGGAGAGGAAAGATTCAGAGTACAGGTGAGAGAGCAGAGTGACCACACACCATACACATGCCTCACGTGCCCACGCAGGGGCTGGCATATAACCACTCGACGGCTAGGCCCACTGATGATCTGGCCTAGCGATGACTTGTCCCTCCTTTCCCTATTGGCTGATCAGGTCCACCGTGGCACTTGCAGGTGCAGGTGTGACATTTCCCCCTTCTTCAGAAGGAGCGTCACCTGGCGCTCCGGCCTCCCCTTGCCAGATCACTGCTGTCGGAAAACGAAGCTTGAGTGTGTCGTAGTCTTCCCAAGTCGTTGCCGAAGGCGAAGAAGAGTTCCAGCGTACTTGACGTTGCACCTGCGCCGCATTGCCGCGCTTGCCCATGCGTCTGTCGAGGATCTCCACGGGCGCCATCTCGACCGTGGACAAATCCGGCGGCTTGGGAAGCTCCATGAAGACGGGCGCGTAGTTCGGTGTGTACGGCTTCAGCTGGGAGACGTGAAAGACGTTGTGGATGCGGTTGTCCGGCGGCAGAATCAGCCTGTAGGCGAGTGTCCCGATCTTGGCCTCCACCTCGAATGGCCCGAAGAACTTGTAAGCTAGCTTGGCGCGGGGTCGATTGACGACGGAGGACTGCGCGTACGGCTGTAGTTTGAGCAGCACGTCCTCGCCGACCTGGAAGCTTCGCTCCGTGCGATGGCGGTCCGCCTTATTCTTGAAACGGCATTGAGCTCGCAGCAACTGTGCGCGGAGGCGGGCCGTGTGCGCGCCCCAGTCCCACTGCTCGTTGTCGATGACCGGCGCCGTCTTGTCGTCCCAGAGCACCGTTGCCCCCAAATTGGGCTCGGTGCCATACAGTGCTTTGAACGGGGTGCAGTTAATGGATGCATGGAAGGAGGAGTTGTACCAGAACTCGGCAGTCGGAAGCCACCGGCGCCAGTGATGGGGGTCGTCGTGGATCGCGCAACGCAGGTACATCTCCATGCATTGGTTGACCCGCTCGCTCTATCCGCCCGTCTGGGGGGTGGTAGGCCGTAGAGTACAACAACTTGGTGCCCGCGGCCGCGAACAGTTTGCGCCAGAGCGCGCTGGTGAAGACGCGATCGCGGTCGGAGACGTCGCGCTTCTGTCCAGGCCAGAGGAAGAGCTTCTTGACACGCTAGTAAGTGGTGGTGATGCCCGAGTGGCCACCCACCACGCTGTCGTGGAAAGCGCTGATGAGTTTGGTTCGGAGCGCCGTGTTGCTGCCGATCCAGAGCCGGTCGCCGCAGCGAATCAACCCTTTGTGCAGCTCAAACCCCTCCTCGTCTGGACTGTGAATGGCGAGGCGGGAGAGCATCTCTTGCGCGGTGGCGTCAGTCGCGTAAGAATTGGCGACCTCCTGCACCCAAGCCGGTTGGCAGAGGGAGAGCACGGCCACGCTCAGCGCAGCGCCCACCCGAGACAGAGCATCGGCCGCGCCGTTCTCTGCTCCGTGCTTGTACTGAAACATGAACTGCAGTCCCACCAGTTTGGACATCGCCTTGCGTTGCATGTCTGTCTCCAGTTGTTGATCCCCCAAATTGGATAAGCTCTTATGATCTGTAAGGATGGTGAACGGTCCGCGCTGCAGATAGGCACACCATTTCTCGACGGCCATCATCATTGCCAGAAATTCTTTCTCGTACGCCGACAACTTCTGATTGCGGGTACCCAACGCCTTGCTGAAGTATGCCACCGGATGGCCCTCCTGGACGAGCACCGCGCCGATGCCAGTGTCGCACGCGTCTGTCTCGACGACGAACGGCTTGTTGAAGTCGGGCAGAGCGAGAACGGGTATGCTCGCCATGGCGCGCTTGAGTAAGTCGAAAGCAGCCTGCGCTTGTTCAGACCACTCGAAACCTTTCTTCGTCAGTAAGTTGGTGAGCGGCTTGGCAATGATGCCATAGCGCGCGACAAACTTCCTGTAGTAGCCGGTGAGGCCGCGGAGAGCTCGGTGGCTGTCGTCGGTGTAAGCCACCGTAGCATCGCCTGCGTCTTGTCCGCGTCCGTGGCTACGCCCTCCTTGGAGATGATGTGGCCCGGGTATTCGATGATGTCTTGCGCAAAGGAACACTTCGAGGCTTTGACGAACAGCTCGTGCTGGCGAAGAAGCTCGAACACTTGCCGCAGGTGCTCGACGTGCTCTTCCAAGGTGCTGCTAAAGACCAATATGTCATCGAGGAAGATGATGACGAACTTGCGCGCGTGCTTGCCGAAGATTGTGTTCATCAGACACTGGAAGGTTGCCGGCGCGTTCGTCAGACCGAACGGCATGACGCGGAACTGAAAGTGCCCGTGGTGGGTTTTAAACGCCGTCTTGTGCCCGTCCTCCTCGCGCATACGAATTTGGTGGTAGCCGGCGCGGAGGTCGAGTTTGGAGAAGTAGGCCGCGCCTGCGAGTTCGTCGAGTAGCTCATCCATGATTGGCAGGGGAAACCGATTCTTGATGGTGATGTCGTTGAGCCGCCTGTAGTCGATGCAGAACCGCCAGGTACCGTCCTTCTTCTTGACGGGGAGTATTGGCGCCGCGAAGGGGCTCACACTGTGGGTGATGACACCGGATTGCAGCATCTCTTCGACTTGGCGTTCGATCTCGTCCTTCTGCAGCGGCGAGTACCGATACGGGCGCCCGTTCGCCGGCGGTGCGCCATCCACTAGAGTGACCGCATGGTCGTACTGCCGATGTGGTGGCAGCTTCTTGGATTCGCCAAACACGTCGGCGAAGTCGTCGAGGCCCACTTGCACTGCTGGCGGAGGGGGCTTGTCCTTGTTCATGCTCGGCGCGCGCCAGTCCACGACCGCCATGTACCAGATGTCGTTCCCGGCGTGCCACTTGGCAAACTGGTCCGGCTCGATGTAGTCGATATTGGTAGTGGTGCCCTTGGGACGAACGCCTTGCAGTGTCACGGTCTCGCCCTGGTGCGCGAAGGAGATGGTCTTCTCCAACCAGTGACAGTTCATGGGACTGTTTTGCTCGAGCCAGTCCATGCCCGGCACGCCGTCGTACGCCCCGAGCGCAAGCTGGCGCATGTCCGTGCTGAAAGTGTGTCCCTGGTACCACCACTGGACAGCCGGAATCATGTTGTCGCAGACCAGGCGCTCCCCATTGGTGACACGCACCTCCACGGGTGGCAGGGGCATGCTTGTTGCCTTGATCCGCTCCGCGAACGCCTGAGATATGAAGCTGTGTGTACTGCCCGAGTCCACGAGCAGCAACATCACTTGATTCCCCACCATAGCTCGAAGGCGGATGGTGCGCGGCGAGTCCCCGCCAGAGACCGCGTGTGTGGAGATGAGGCAGCACTCTGGTGCGGGTTGCTCTGGCACAGGCGCGTCCAGAAGGTCGAGTGCGTGCACCGCATCGTCAGTGAGCAGCTCGCCGTAGTCGCCCACTTGAATGGTGAGTAACTGCGTCTGTTGTTTGCAATGGTGCTCGCGGGAGTATCGGTCGCGGAGTTGCCGCTCGCGGGCGAACTCGTCGTTCGCCGGCCGAGCCGCTGCTGCCGCTGCTGGTGGCCGCAGGGGAATCGCGGCGGGCAGTGGCGGGGGACGCCCGGCAGGGATCAGTCGAGGGCGCGGGCGACAACCGTCGTTTTCTTCCTCCTGGATACGGGCCAGCACCGAGGCACGCATGATGCTGGTCGGAGCCTGAAGACGTACCGCGGCGCGTAGGTCGTCCCGCAGCCCGAGGAGGAACTGGGTGACGAAGAAGCGCGGGCTCAGCGAGGCGTCGAGGGCGAGTAGATGGTACATGTGAGCTTCGAACGCCGCTCGATACTCCGCCACCGTGCTGGTTTGCCGAAGTTGCAGGAGTTGATGCATCTCCAGTTCAAACTCGTCCGCCCCAAATTCTTCACGGATTGCCGCACAGAAGGCGTCCCACCCGAGCGCGCGATGAGCTTGACGGTACGCCTGAAGCCAGTGAGCTGCCTGTCCCTCGATGTACAGCGTCGCCGTGGTCACCCAATTGTGTGGCGGGACGCGGTACAGCTCGAAGTAGGCGACACAACGATCGATCCACAGGTACGGGGCTGAGCCGTCGAACCGTGGGAAATCGTGCTTCGGCGGCTTGGTGAAATACTCCTCGTGCCGCAGCATCTCCGGATCGTGGTGGCCTTGAGCGGGGTCGCCGTGGTGTGGACCGTCGACGGGGCCTCCTCCGTGCCAAAGTTGAAGAAGAGGCGGTCCGTTGTTGACGAGGCAAGGTTGATGTGCGTGCGGATTCACCGGTGCCGCGGAGGAACCGGTTAGGGGGCCGCCCCGTGGCGTACTTGGAGGGCGGCCGCGCGGCGAGGTCGCGGGCGGTGGTGGTGCGGTCTCGCGCTGCTGGCGCACCTCGTCGACGTCGGCCTGCGTCAGATCCACTTGCCGGCGCAGGTGGGCGAGATCGGCGGAGACCTACTTGTTGAAGGCGATCTGCGCCTCCGCTTGCTTGTCACCGGCGAGTTTGCTCTCGTCGAAGCGGGTGAGCTGGGACGAGAGCATGGACTTGAGTTGCTCCTATGATTCCGTCATGGCGAGGAGGATATGCTTGGTCTGCGTAGAGGGCTTGGACAATGGCGCCGTACCTGCTCGATTGATCTAACCCCGCTTGGGATTTAGCGTCGATTTGCCGAAGCAATTCAACACCCAGAGCAGTGGATGTTACAGATCAATCGGCGAAAGCGGTGGAAAAAAAATCGGCCGGAATCAAGATGGCTCTGATAACCAGTTGTGACGACCCGATGAAGATCAGATCGCATGGAAGGGAAAGGGGATGAGATGCAGGAAGAAGGAGGGCAGCTTTACTTGCAGGAGAGGAAAGATTCAGAGTACAGGTGAGAGAGCAGAGTGACCACACACCATACGCATGCCTCACGCACCAACGCAGGGGCTGGCATATAACCACTCGACGGCTAGGCCCACCGATGATCTGGCCTAGCGATGACTTGTCCCTCCTTTCCCTATTGGCTGATCAGGTCCACCGTGGCACTTGCAGGTGCAGGTGTGACACCCTCCTCCCTGACCGGGCCATACGTCGCCGGCGGCGCCGCCGCCGCCTCCCCACGCTCCTCCGCCTATCCCGACTGGGTCCTACTCCGCAAGACGGCGCGCATCTCGGCGTTCCGGAACGTGACCACCGCCGAGGGCCGCACGGCCGAGGGCCGAGCCGTCGAGGCGTCCTTCTGGCTCGTCGACCCGCCGGGCGTCTCCTACTTCTCCGTCCACTGCCCCAGCCTCCAGGAGGACGACTTCTCCGGCGAGCCCCAGGTCGTCTGCGCCGAGGCCGCCTTCGTCCTCTTCCGCGTCAGATTCAGCTTCCCCAGCGAGAGGCGGATCTCCACCCACCACTTCGTCTACACGGCCCGCGGCGCTGCGGGGCCGCCCTCACTGCAACTCCTCCCGGTGCCCCCCGGCGTTGAGGACGTCAAATCCCATCAGCTTGGCCTCTTGCCGCGCGGCGGCGAGCACTACGCCGTCGCCTTCCTCGATCGCAATTGGACCGCCCAAGGTGACGCCTGGCAGTGGCAGTTCGATGCCTACGTCTTCTCGCCAGAGACATGTTCCTCGCTGGGCTTATCGGAGGCCTCGCTGGGCTTATGCGACCTCCAAGCAGATGGATGGACACGGTCCGGGCCGGTCCGGTCCCGGTCCGAGCCGCCGTTTGGACCGGACGCCGGCGGTCCGGGCCGGACCGGACCGAGCTGTGCAGCGGTCCTGATTACAGGGACCGGACCGGCTGGCATGAAGCTCGGTGCGGACCGGCGGTCCTGGCGGTCCTGGCGCCGTCCAGTCACTGCCATGTGGGCCCAGGACATCGGAGTGGTGGTCGGAGTAGCAACACGGTGGCCGGAGCCGGAGAAGAAGCACCTGATGCACGGTGGCGCGAGAGAAAGGCACGGGAGAGAGAGGGAGCAGCATGGCGCGAGGCAGAGGCGTGGTGGCGCGAGGGGACGACGGCGAGAGGTAGAGGCGCGGCGGCGCGAGGTTGTGCCGGGAGAGGAAGTCGAGGAAGACGGCGGCGCAGGGGAGGAAGAGGGGCTGCGCAGGGGAGGAAGAGGGACGGCGCGTGCGAGGAAGAGGAGGCAGTGGCAGTTCGCTAGGTCACGCACGCCCCTCTTATTAGCTTTATTGGGCTGGGCTCTTCTGATTAGCTTTATTGGGCTGGGCCTTCGGTCCTCCGAACCGGACCGAGCTTTAACCGGACCGGACCGACCGAATTTCGGCCTCGTTTTCACGGACCGGACCGGCCATATTATCTAGCGAGCCAGGCCCGTACGGTCCGGTCCATAACGGGCCGCGGTCCGGGCCAGAAGCCCGCTCGTCCCGTCCACCCTCTGGTCGGAGCAAGCACACTGGGCTGGGTTGATATCTCACGCGGCATTACTCTCCTCTGCGACCTGTTCGACGAGTGTCCTGTCGTGAAATACGTCCCCTTCCCGGCGACAGTGGTTTGCGTCGCACCCTACTACCGTCTCACTCGTCACTCGGCGCAATGCTTCCACGATGTCGCCTGCTATGAGGGTCTGATCAAATTCGTCGAGATAGGCTTCGATGAACCTGACTGCATGATAAAGGGTAAAGGCTGGAGAGCCACCACATGGATCAGAAACATCTCTTGGGGAAGTTGGCGCAAGCACACCAGAGTTGATGTCGCTAACATCTCGGTTGACCAAAGATATTCTGCTCTGTTGCCTGAGCTGTGGAACCATGAGACCCATAAGCTAGAGCTGAAGAAACTGGTTTTCTTACTACCCAGTACCCACCCTGAGCGTGCGCAACGATGATCTTCTCTACATCATGGCCAAGGTGGGTGGGGAACATGACAAGGCCTGGGTCATCGCCGTTGGCATGAAAAGTGCGGTTGTGGAGGGACTAGCCCCTGTTTCGACCGGACGGTACTGCCCCAGTACAATGTTCTCCCCATGTGCCTTCCCGTTACCTCAACTACATGACCCAAGGTCTGGTTATTCTGCCTTCTTTCCCCTTATACCTCATGTCATATGATTTACTCAGCATTATATCTTTTGAACTCTTGGTTGGTTAAGTGTTTACTCAGGACAACTATGTCCTAGTTTTGACATTATTGACATTAGACTGTTTGTGTTCATTATATTTAGCTGTTCATCAAACTTGAAAATCAACAGCTAGTTCAGTAACCTTCATGAGTTTATGTTTCATGCTGCGGTTAGTTGCAAGTATGCAAGGTGAAACAGCTGCCGATACTGTCAATGGAGAGAGTCAAGATGACTCAGGATCTTTGCGAGATGATTGGTACATTACTTCTTTTATTGGCATAGTGCTTATGTGATGTGAGGTGGTGATGAGCCAACTCGTTCTGTTCCTCAAATCAACCAGGGGAAGATTTGCATTTTACTCCGAATTGCATATTTCGGAGACTGTCAGTTTGGTTCTTTTTTTGGCAATTATTAGGAAACAAGTTGGAATATAACCATTCATGGCAGAGACTGTCGGTTTGGCATAGAGTCAATATGACTCCTGATTTCTGTGGAACGATTACTTTGATAAGTCCACTCCTCGAAATACTAGTTTTTTATGGGATTGATTTGGTTGTAATATACCACATCTTCAGGTGCAGATATGCATGCTTAAAGTTTTGATTCATGTCAGAGAATGTCAGTTTGGCATAGAGTCAAGATGACTCATGATTTCTGTGGAATGATTGGGACATGACTTCAATAATTAGTGTCATGCTTATGGGGTTCGAAGCTGTTATGTGCCAACTTGTTCCATTTCTCTAATCAATCAGGAAAAACACATTTTAATTTGCATTTTCTCCCAGTTGCATTTGTTGGCAGACTGTCACTGTCATTTTTTTTCAATTAGGAAACAAGTCTGAAGAACCACTCGTTGGATGTGATGGAGGAATCTTGGAAGAACAGGAAATTCAAGCCGAGCACAGGATAAGAGGCAAGTTGCATTTCTTGTTCATGTTGATCTGCGTCTATGTTACGTATTTACTTCATTATCTATGTTATGCACTGTTTTCTTGGTACCGTTTGAATGATATGCTATCTCGTGCCTACCATGACATATTTATTATGTAAAAGATATCCAGAGAACAAGTACTTTGAGATTCCCCCTCATAAAAAAATGCCCCCTTGAGAAGTTGTATCATCTCTTTCCACATTTTTTTGTATGTAACTCTTCCTTTATCAAATAAATTGCAGGGCCTGAGATGGGCAATCCAGTGGACAAATACTTTAAGAGGTAACTCGTGCATTGCTATCTTTACCTGTATTTGAATTTTCATTTGCATGACATCGTGTTGATATCTGCTGCTGCTGTTGGCTGCCTGTTGCCAGGATGAATGCTTCACAGTGTGCTCTGCAAGTGCTGTTGACTCAACGCTGGTTCAGGGAACTTGGTAATTGATAAGTCCACTCCTTGAAATACTACTTTTTTATGGGATTGATTTGGTTGTAATATACCACATCTTCAGGTGCAGATGTTCATGCTGAGAGTTTTGATTCTGAATTAATCTCCTTACTACCTCTGCAAATGTCTTCTCAGTTTAATCTGCAGCATTACTGTAAATTCTTGTTCAAGTCAATAATACTATTATTGGAGATTTTGTTGAGCAAGCATATCCGCTAAATTGTTACAAAACAATTGTTTGCTTCTGCGTATATTTGTGAATTGACCGTGATGACCAAAATATTCACATCTATTTGGTGTTGGTCCTTTGCAGATGAATGGTTGGATTCTCAGGGATCAGCTTGTGATGCATACTGCAAATCACTACCTTACTGGTGTCCAGCATCAGCTCTGTGTTTTGATATTAAGGCAGTAAGTTCTGTTTTGGTGACTTGCAGGCTTAGTTAGTCCTGGTTTTCATATTCTGAGTCCATCATCGTGTTCTTTTTGCTAAATCTTTGTCCTCAACTTCGTCTCGTTTTCTATCTTCAAACTGTGCACACATCTTCCCTTCCAGAGCTTCAAATTCTTTTTTGAAGTTTCTTGAAATACGACACAGCCATCACTAGCGTATTTGTATTCCAAAATATGAACTGTCTAGTTACCTAGATCCTTAAAAAAATTGGTGCAGGTGGTAAACTATGCTTCCTATAATGGTGATGGAGAAGGTGCTTCCATGGCTGTAGATTCCTGCTTACCGTGTGTATGTGTTTGTGTATATACGAGGAAACTTTATGAACTGCACTTTGTTTGTGTGACTATATAACGCCTCTTGTTTCCCTAGAGCTTTGGACGATTTCTATAAACTACTGAAGCAGTCACCTCTGAGTGATCCATCAACAACTGAAGCCATGAAGCGTCAAATCATGGTTGCCCTTGGCTCTCTAGACAGGTACTAGCACTTGAAATGAAAAACAAAATCCGTATCTACTTCAAAATCGGAAGAACCATTTACTGACCTATTCTTTTCTGCACGTTTTCCATCTTTTGAGCATCTTGGAATTTGTACCGCTAAACCGTATGCCAAGGAGCATACAGAAGGTGCTTGTAGATGTCTGCCTGGAACAAAAAGAAAAAACACTAGTATGTGAACACTGCGAGAAGCCAGGCCTTACAGAGGATGAATCTGACGAATGGCGGCAATGGGGATCAGACTCGGGGGACGAATCGGATGAATGGCAGCAAGGGTCATCCGACTCGGAGGATGAATCTGATGAATGGCAGCGAGTGGGACCTGACTTGGATGACTCCCTAGAGACCCTCGGGAAGAAGCAGGCACAGGTTCTGGATCGCCGGTCGGGGCACTCGTGTTGGCTGTATTTTGTTTGCTGCGTATTGGTAGTGGTGGCCGCAAGAGCGTTGAGCCATCCCACTTTAATGTCATAGAGCCAGTATCTTGTTATTCTCTCTCTTCTAGGAGCTCCTGTGCCGTGCATGTAAAAAGGTAGTGTTCTGGAAACTAGTGTTAAATGAGGTTAACATCGGTGGTGGTTAATGTATTAGCATTATCCCTGTAGCTAAGTTCATGTGCTGCTGCTTTTGTTCCTGTTCCTTTTCCTGAATCAGATAGATTTGGTCTTGAACCTGAAGGACATGTGTGGCTATATGTTGTATCTGCTGCATCTGGGCTCTCACAGGTTCAGATGGCACTGACAAGGTGTTGTGGTCACTTTAAGCTGCTCAGTAAGTTAGGGAAGGGAAAAACAATGGTTGGGAGTATTTGCAAATAACCACTAGGTTGTGCTAATATAACTGTCCACTATGAGGAAACCGTACTATTTGACCCTTTCTTTAGTTATTAAGATATACAATTATATACCCAAAACAATTTACATGAAAACGAAAGAATAAAATTGAAAATGAAATCTTAAAACTAGTGAAAACAGCCCTGAATGGTTTATAGAAATTGGGAAAAGCTCGCAGAAATGTTTTTTTTTCAATTTGAGAAAATTTCATCGATTTGAAAAAAGTTCATTAATTTTGAAAAAAAGTATATGAACTGCGGAAAAAGTTCACTAAATTTTGTAGTAAGTTGGTGATTTGAAAAAAAGTTCACGAGTTATGCATTTGAGAAAAGTTGAATGATTTTGAAAAAAAAGTCCATCAGTTTTGAAGAAAATTTCATGAATTTTGAAAAATACTTCTTCAATTTTGAAGAAAAGTTCACAAATTTGGAAAAAGTTCACGGGTTTAAAGAAAGATCATTGATTTTGATAAAAAATGTCCACCAATTTTAAAAAAGTTCATGTATTTTTTAAACTACAAGTTCTAAAAAATTATCAATTTTTAAAAGTGTGCGAATTCAAAAAAAAGTCACCAGATTTTGAAAAAAACATAGATTTGAGAAAAGATCGTTGATTTTGATAAAAGTTTCAAATTTGGAGAAGTTCACTATGTTAAAGAAAAGAAAAGAAAAGTGAACAACGAAAGAAAAATAACTGGAGTAAAAACCAGGAAAACCCCGTAAAAGAACAGATTCATGAAGGTACCGAATAAGAAGTAGACAAAAGGGTTGGTGAGCACAGCACCCGTAGTTTTGGTTACCTTGATTTGAAAGTAAACAGTATAGTTGACATTTCGAATTACAGCACCCGTAGTAGTTTTTGAAGGTAATAATAATAATAATAATGAAAATGGGCCAAGCCTAGGAACCAGCGTGGGTGTGAGCCGATTTGTTTCTTTGCCTTTAACCAGCGCCTGGCTCTTCGGCGTTGGTCTTTCACGGACTCACGGGCCCGACAACATTAGAAGCTCTTGCTTGCCGGAAAGCCACTGCTCTGGTCAAGGACTTGAGGATTACTAATATTTGTGTGGCCTCGGATTGCCTCTCTGTTGTCAATGATATTCATACTGGATTACTGCGCCAGTTGTGAAGGAGATCAACAATATAGCTACATATTTCCTCTCTTGCTCCTTTATTCATGAAGGACGTCTCTCCAATAAGGAGGCTTATAGTCTAGCTAGGCATACTTTACATCTAGTTGAAGGTCGTCATGTGTGGTTTTTAAACCCTTTTGATACTGCTATTATCCCTGTAACTCGTACCATTGATCAATAAAGTAAAACATGTTAGTCCTAAAAAAACGGCGCCATGCTTCCTCTTCTTTCTCCGGTCTCACTAGTAGTTTGGCTGGCCCATATTCTGCTCGCTATTTTTTCTTCTTTTTGTTCGACTGTCTTTGCGGTCGCTATTTTTTTGCATCTAGCTTGACTATTGTTAAATCATGATCAAAGAAAAGAACAAAAAAGGAATTACTCACGAACAAAAACGAAATACCTTAAAACTTGCAAAACATAAATGAATTACTCGTGAATTCAAAGAGTGTCCATGAATTAGAAAACATGTTCGCGAATGCAAAAATGTTCATGAATTCAGAAAATGTTTGTAATTTCGAAAAATGTTTGTGATTTCAAAATACGCCGTCAAATTTATGAATTTTTTTGGGAAATAAAAAACATTTGTTACTTCAAAAATACTTCAAGAATTTATAAAATTGTCCTAGAATTCAAAATAAATAAATAAACTCGATTACAAAAAAATGTTAGTGAATTTGCAAAATATTTGCGATTTCAAAAAAAGTTCACAAATTCAATAAAATGTACATGAATTTGACAGGTTTGTACCTAGAGGGTATGCCCAAGTCATATGGCCCATCAAGAGGCTCATGCCAATCAGAGATATGGTCCATAAGGCAATGAGCTAATGGGCTAACATGCTAGGGCAATTGAAGTTGCAACCCAATTAAGGAGTTAGAAACCAGGGGGATCCTTACCACCGGTCGATGTTGCCAACCACAACCACAGTCACCACTAGCCTCATGGGCACCGCTACAACCTCACCACTACCGCAACCTCACCACTATATTGAACGTGGGAGCAATTAGTTAGAGTAGCTCCATGCAGAGCACTGTAGACATAGAAATTTGCAAATTACATATAGCTCTGAATGTGGCAGATTCGTTGACTAAAACTCTCTCACAAGCAAAACATAATCACACCTTAGTACTCTTTGGGTGTTAATCACATGTCGATGTGAACTAGATTATTGACTCTAGTAAACCCTTTGGGTGTTGGTCACATGGTGATGTTAACTATTGGTGTTAATCACATGGCGATATGAACTAGATTATTGACTCTAGTAAACCCTTTGGGTGTTGGTCAAATGGCGATGTGAACTATGGGTGTTAATCACATGGCGATGTGAACTAGATTATTGACTCTAGTGCAAGTGGGAGACTGAAGGAAATATGCCCTAGAGGCAATAATAAAGTTGTTATTTTATATTTCCTTATTCATGATAAATGTTTATTATTCATGCTAGAATTGTATTGATCGGAAACTTAAATACATGTTAGAATACATAAATAAATACCGTGTCCCTAGTGAGCCTCTACTAGACTAGCTCGTTGATCAAAGATGCTTAAGGTTTCCTAACCATGGACATGTGTTGTCATTTGATAACGGGATCACATTATTAAGAGAATGATGTGGTGGACAAGACTCATCTGTTAGCTTAGCATATTGATCGTTCAGTTTATTGCAATTGCTTTCTTCATGTCAAATACACATTTCTTCGACTATGAGATTATGCAAATCACGGATACCGGAGGAATACCTTATGTGCTATCAAATGTCACAACGTAACTGGGTGATCATAAAGATGCTCTACAGGTATCTCCGAAGGTGTTTGTTGAGTTAACATAGATTGAGATTAGGATTTGTCACTCCGAGTATTGGAGAGGTATCTCTGGGCCCTCTCGGTAATACACATCATAAGCTTGCAAGCAAATGACTGAAGAGTTAGTTATGAGATGATGTATTACGGAACGAGTAAAGAGACTTGCCGGTAACGAGATTGAACTAGGTATGGAGATACCGACGATCGAATTGAAGAAAATATGCCCTAGAGGCAATAATAAATTTGTTATTTTATATTTCCTTATTCATGATAAAGGTTTATTATTCATGCTAGAAGTGTATTGATCGGAAACTTAAATGCATGTGTGAATACATAAACAAATACGGTGTCCCTAGTATGCCTCTACTAGACTAGCTTGTTGATCAAAGATGGTTAACGTTTCCTAACCATAGACATGTGTTGTCATTTGATAACGAGGTCACACCATTAGGACAATGATGTGATGGACAAGGCCCATCCGTTAGCTTAACATTATGATCGTTCAGTTTTATTGCTATTACTTTCTTCATGTCAAATACATATTCCTTCGACTATGAGATTATGCAACTACCGGATACCGGAGGAATACCTTGTGTGCTATCAAAAATCACAACATAACTGTGTGATCATAAAGATGTTCTATAGGTATCTCCAAATGTGTTTGTTGAGTTGGTATCGATCGAGATTAGGATTTGCCACTCCGAGTATCGGAGAGGTATCTCTGGGCCCTCTCGGTAATACACATCATAAGCTTGCAAGCAAACAACTAAGGAGTTAGTCATGAGGTGATGTATTACGGAATGAGTAAAGAGACTTGCCGGTAAAGAGATTGAACTAGGTATGAAGATACTGACGATCGAATCTCGGGCAAGTAACATACCGATGGATGATGTCTACTACGCAACCTTATCCTTGTAGACGTTGTTGGGCCTCCAAGTACAGAAGTTTGTAGGACAGTAGCAAATTTCCCTCAAGTGGGTGACCTAAGGTTTATCAATCCGTGGGAGGCGTAGGTTGAAGATGGTCTCTCTCAAGCAACCCTGCAACCAAATAACAAAGAGTCTCTTGTGTCCCCAACACACCCAATACAATGGTAAATTGTATAGGTGCACTAGTTCGGCGAAGAGATGGTGATACAAGTGCAATATGGATAGTAGATATAGGTTTTTGTAATCTGAAAATATAAAAACAGCAAGGTAACTAATGATAAAGTGAGCGTAAACGGTATTGCAATGCTAGGAAACAAGGCCTAGGGTTCATACTTTCACTAGTGCAAGTTCTCTCAACAATAATAACATAATTGGATTATATAACTATCCCTCAACATGCAACAAAGAGTCACTCCAAAGTCACTAATAGCGGAGAACAAACGAAGAGATTATGGTAGGGTACGAAACCACCTCAAAGTTATTCTTTCCAATCAATCCGTTGGGCTATTCCTATAAGTGTCACAAACAACCCTAGAGTTCGTACTAGAATAACACCTTAAGACACACATCAACCAAAACCCTAATGTCACATACTCCAACTTGATCAAGGAGGAGAGCTACACATGTTTTATGTTATTTTACCTAAGAGAGAGCAGCAGGAGTGATTAGCTAGCTAGAAATGAGTTTGAGGATGATGATGTGCTACACTATTACTATGATGATAAAATAGCTAGTGTTGGTGGTAATGACTATAATGATTATTATTAGCTAGTGTTAGTGATGATTAAATAAATACTGTTGGTGGTAATGACTATGATGATGATTAAATAGCTTGTGTTGGCGGATTAAATTCAAGTGGAGGCAACATGTGGTGCACATCGAAAGTACTACTAGTCCAAACTAGATCAAGTTTGAATTAGTAGTATACTTTTGACATGCACCACATATTGCCTCCACTTGAATCTAATCCACCTTCATTTGACACACCATTATGGACATAATGATGTAAACCTCATAACTGGCATTGTACCAATATTTGTCCTATGGCACATAAATACACTAAAAATAAAAAAAATAAAAAAAGAATACTAGTAGCGATGGCGAGAAAACACGCTGCCAGTAGTTACATTAGCAGTAGCGTGGGAGTGAACAAACGTTGCAGCTATTTACCCTAGCAGTAGCGCATGCGGGCGCGCGTTACTGCTAAGCAATAGCTGTAGCGCCTTATTAGTAGCGTGCCTACCCGCACTACTAGTGAGCACAAAACCCGCACTGCTGCTAGCCTTTTCCCAAGTAGTGCAAAATTAAGTGAATTAGGCTTTATCAGAAAGTTTGGGTCAAGAGCTTCGATATGCAAAAAGAATCAACCCAATCGGAGTTACGAAACTCAAGTTATGATCAAAAAAAGTTTGAATATGAATCAAAATAAATTTTGAAATTTGAAAATTTCAAAGTTGATGTGGCAGGTTCACTGAATAGGTGAAAACAAGACGAAACTATAGCCGTTGGTTTCATCTAATTTGGATGAACGAGTAAAAAGTTGCATATTTGAAAAATCAGGACCAAGCTGTTTTACGGAAGAAAAATAGGTACGGCTAAAAGAATTCTAAGTCTGTTGTATAGATACGAAGACTACTTGATAATCTAATTATTCTACCGTACTAGTCCAGAAATAAGTATAAGAAAACAAAGAAAGATATCTTTATAAGATAGAGAAAAGACAACTTCGGAGAGAAAAGACAATTTCCAGAAGTCCCGCCGGAGAGGAGAATTTTTTTAGTGAATCTAATCAAACTAAAATATTAATTTAACCCAAATCGAATGATTTTTAAGGGCTATATGGGTCTATATTTATAGGTGGAAAGGAGGTTTAGAGATTAAAGACTAGGCAATGTAGGACTAAACGTAGACAAAAAAGAAAAGAAACAGAGAAGAAAAGAGGCGCGTTGCATGGGCCTAAAGACCTTCGGCCGGCCGCGCGCGTACACTGCGGCTGCAGGTTTTTTTTTTAATTTTTCTTAAAAGAAATTTCTGAAAATAAATTTTTTATCCAAGCATAACCGAAAAATAAATAAAAACAGTTATGAGCCTGTCTGCTGTCTACGTCGCGCCCGTGGGCGACGGATAATTATAGGCCACACACACAGTTTTTTTTAAATAGAAATAGAAAAGCTAACCTGAATAACGTAAATAAAAGTTAAATTTTATGTAGGCATATTGTATATCAATACTTTCAGAAAAATATTTTCTAAACATTTTCCTAAAGTCAAATAAAATCTACAAGATTTTAAATAAAGCATAGAGTGCTACTGCTACAATAAAACCCAATAAAAATCATTTTTAAAATACCAAAATGCTTTCAAACTTATTTCTCTCCAATTATCTTTTGTAGGGAATCATTTTACCCTAATTTCCATATATATTATTTTTGGAGAAAAGTAACTTGAATAAAATCCAAATAACTCCAAATCAAAAATAATTTCAAAAGGACTTTAAATTTGATTCTTTTAAACTTCCAACTCATATTTCATATCTTTTGAAAAAGTAATTTTATCTTTTCTCATGAAAATCATTGAGTTGCTTAAAGTTTCTGAATTTGAAAAATATTTCCAAATAAAATTCAAATCTTTTCGAAACCCTTTTCATTTATTTAAATGGAAGAAGTCATGTCATCTTCTCTCAAGGGTTTTGTGGTGAAAAGAATTTGAATTTACAGAGATCATAAATGCAAAAATGAAAGTTTGGGAAAGTCCTTTTATTCCCTCTCATTTAACTTTCAAAGTTTCAAATTTCACTCACTTTCAGTCAATCAATCACACAACAATCAAACAAACAATCAAAACTATTTATTTAATATAAAATTCCAAAATTTAGAACTTTGGGATGTTACAACCAGACCTGATGTGTGCCTTGCTATTAGTTTAGCAGGGAGGTACCAAAGTAATCGAGGAGTGGATTACTGGACAACGGTCAAGAACATCCCGAAATACCTGAAAAGGACTAAGGATATGTTTCTCGTTTATGGAGGTGACAAAGAGCTCGTCGTAAATGGTTACATCAATGCAAGCTTTGACACTGATCTGGATGACTCTAAGTCACAAACTGGATACGTATTTATATTGAACGGTGGAGCTGTCAATTGGTGCAGTTCTAAGCAAAGCGTCGTGGCGGGATCCACGTGTGAAGCGGAGTACATAGCTGCTTCAGAAGCAGCGAATGAAGGAGTCTGGATGAAGGAGTTCATATCCAATCTAGGTGTCATACCTAGTGCATCGGGTCCAATAAAAATCTTTTGTGACAATATTGGTGCAATTGCCTTGGCAAAGAAATCCAGATTTCACAAGAGAACCAAGCTCATCAAGAGACGCTTCAATTCCATCCGCGATCAAGTCAAGGAGGGAGACATAGAGATTTGCAAGATACATATGGATCTGAATATTGCAGACCCGTTGACTAAGCCTCTCTCACGAGCAAAACATGATCAACACCAAGACTCCATGGGTGTTAGAACCATTACTGTGTAATCTAGATTATTGACTCTAGTGCAAGTGGGAGACTGAAGGAAATATGCCCTAGAGGCAATAATAAAGTTGTTATTTATATTTCCTTATATCATGATAAATGTTTATTATTCATGCTAGAATTGTATTATCCGGAAACTTATTACATGTGTGAATACATAGACAAACAGAGCGTCACTAGTATGCCTCTACTTAACTAGCTCGTTATTCAAAGATGGTTAAGTTTTCTAACCATAGACATGAGTTGTCATTTGATCATCGGGATCACATCATTAGAGAATGATGTGATTTACTTGACCCATTCCATTAGCTTAGCACTTGATCTTTTAGTTTGTTGCTATTGCTTTCTTCATAACTTATACATGTTCCTATGACTATGAGATTATGCAACTCCCGAATACCGGAGGAACACTTTGTGTGCTATCAAACGTCACAATGTAACTGGGTGATTATAAAGATGCTCTACAGGTGTCTCCGATGGTGTTTGTTGAGTTGGCATAGATCGAGATTATGATTTGTCACTCCGATTGTCGGAGAGGTATCTTTGGGCCCTCTCGGTAATGCACATCACTATAAGCCTCGCAAGCAATGTGACTAATGAGTTAGTTGCGGGATGATGCATTATGGAACGAGTAAAGAGACTTGCCGGTAACGAGATTGAACTAGGTAATGAGATACCGATGATCGAATCTCGGGCAAGTAACATACCGATGACAAAGGGAACAACGTATGTTGCTGTGCGGTTTGACCGATAAAGATCTTCGTAGAATATGTAGGAACCAATATGAGCATCCTGGTTCCGCTATTGGTTATTAACCGGAGATGAGTCTCGGTCATGTCTACATAGTTCTCGAACCTGTAGGGTCCGCACGCTTGACATTCTGTGACGATAGGTATTATGAGTTTATGTGTTTTGATGTACCGAAGGTTGTTCGGAATCCTGGATGTGATCACGGACATGACGAGGAGTCTCGAAATGGTCGAGACATAAAGATCGATATATTGGATGGCTATGTTTGGACATCGGAATGGTTCCGGGTGAGTTCGGGCATTTACCGGAGTACCGGGAGGTTACGGGAACCCTACGGGGAGTATATGGGCCTTATTGGGTCTTAGTGGGAGAGAGGAGGAGGCAGCTTAGGAGGGGGCGCCCCCCAAGCCCAATCCGAATTGGGTGAGGGGGTCGGGCCCCCTTTCCTTCCTCCCTCTCTCCTCCTTCCTTCCTCTCCTACTCCTACTTGGAAGGGCGGGAATCCTACTCCAAGTGGGAATAGGACTCCCCTAGGGCGGGCCATAGAGAGGGTCGGCCCTCCGCCTCCTCCACTCCTTTATATACGGGGGAGGGGGCACCCCATAGACACACAAGTTGATCATCGTCTTAGCCGTGTGCAGTGCCCCCCTCCACCATAATCCACCTCGGTCATATCGTCGTAGTGCTTAGGCGAAGCCCTGCGCCGGTAGCTTCATCATCACCGTCATCATGCTGTCGTGCTGACGAAGCTCTCCCTCGACACTCAGCTGGATCAAGAGTTCATGGGACGTCACTGAGCTGAACGTGTGCAGATCACGGAGGTGCCGTACTTTCAGTACTAGGATCAGTTGGATCTTGAAGACGTACGACTACATCAACCGCGTTGTCATAACGCTTCCGCTTACGGTCTACGAGGGTATGTGGACAACACTCTCCCGCTCGTTGCTATGCATAACTTAGATCTTGCGTGTGTGTAGGATTTTTTTTGAAATTACTGCATTTCCTAACAGTAGGAGCCAATCTGGGCATCCAAGTTCCACTATTAGTTATTGACCGGAGAGGTGTCTCGGTCATGTCTACATAGTTCTCGAACCCGTAGGGTGCGCACGCTTAACGTTCGTTGACGATATAGTATTATATGAGGTATGTATATGTTGGTGACCGAATGTTGTTCGGTGTTCCGAGTGAGATCACAGACATGATGAGGAGCTCTATATTAGTCTGGAGGTAAAGATTAATATATGTGATAATAGTGTTTGGTCCCTGGAAGGGTTTTGGAATTCATCGGAAGGGGTATGAGAACACTTTATTGGGCCAAAGGGGAAAGCCCACGAGGCTTTTGGAAAGTGCAAAATGGAGTTTTGCAGAGACCAGAGGCCAGACGCTAGGAACCCTGGCGCCTGGGGGGTAGACGCCAGGAACCCTGGCGTCTAGCCCTGGAGTCCGAGAAGGACTCTTGCCTTTCGGGTAAAACATACTTTGAGGAGGCGTTTACTCCAAGCACTGGTACGCATCGGTGCTATACAAACGGTTTTTAACCCCTTTCCGCGATGGCGTTTGGAACCGTCACCTAGTGAGTGACTGCGATAGGGGGGTCCTTCCCACACAACCCAAAAACCGTTGGGGATATGCCCTCCTGGCACACACGCTCGGCAAAAATGAGGTCGTGTGCGACCGGCAAGCGACCAAATACGGTTATACGTACAATAGTGCTAAAAAAAATACAATTATACATGGGAAATCGTTTCCGGTCGTAAGTACATCCCAAACAGCCAGTCCGCGCTAAACGTTTCCGTTCGTATATACATCCCACACAGTCACTCCAAGGAAAATGTTTGCGCAAGGTGGCGTAACGCAAACAGTTTTCAAGAGAATGTCGTGGGTGATTGTTCATTGATCCAACACAGTTTATTTCTAGAAACTGTGTGCCTTGCCTGAGGTCATCGCCCACGGTGTTTTCTCAATAACCGTTTGCAATAGGAAAACCCAATTAGCAGGATAATTGCCCTATTATTAATAATCCATTTACTAATCTAATTGACATTCATATTAAGCACATAATATATTTCATTTCCATATTAAGGAAGCAGGATTTCATAATTGAAATACATCCGAGTACAACATGATATAGCTTCAGCACTCGGCTATCCCATTACACAACTGCACCAGCACCAAGTTTCATATGCAACATCTAGAACCTTTCGAAATTAGCATCATAGATGGTACATAGACAGATGCATCTCATCTGGAAAACTGCTGAAGCGGAAGGCGAATATTGAGCCTTTATTCATGTTGAAGGTCTTTGCAACTTTAGGCCAGTGCCTGTGGATGATTGACCGTCCATCCTTCGACCTCTTCAGGAACACTTCAATATTGAACTATGGGTGTTGTATGAAAACTTTCCTCGCCTCCTGACCACAGAGGTGGTTTGAGAGGTAATCATCAGTGAACTGCTTTGGAAAGGCCTAAAAACAAGGATGTGCATAAATATCTTCTCTATATTGGAAATGGGGCAAAGGAATAAAAAAGGCAAGGTATAATAGTTAGTACCATCTTGTAAACCTCAGTGCTTCCCATTCTTTCCCTGCAACACATATAAGGTAGTTAGTCATCAGGTTAAGTAAGGGTTCTTATGCTATTAGTAAAATATGTTGATGATAAATAAGCACATTGCAGATTCATCAGATTAATTCAAGCCAGATGGTAAACCCATTTATCCAAACCAAGCATGATTAAGAACTAGGAAATATAGCACTTGTATATGTTTCTCATGTATTAAGTGTAGCCAAATTCGATTTATTCCTCACATGGTATACAATAACAGAATGCAGCACTACTAGGGAAAACCCTAGCAGTAGGCGGGTATTTTGCCTATCAGTAGTGCAGGAAGATGCGCTACTGATATGGCGCTACAGCTAACGTGTAGCAGCAGCGCCTGTCGTCCCACGCTACTGCTATACATGGCTAGCAGTAGCGCGCTTTACTGAAGAGCGCTGCTGCTAATATCTACAGCAGGCAGCGCTACTGCTAACTTTGTTCCCCTCGCTACTGCTAGTTTTATTAGTTTTTTTCTGCATATTTCTTTTATATTTGAATAGGCTTTATACAGTAATCTTTAGCATATCATACACATACAAATGTAATCATAGCATATACATACAAATAGTCTCATCAAATCATGTCATCATCTCGAAAATAGCGATACAAGTCTCGATTACTTGCAACTACATCGTCATCCATCTAAACAATGATATACGCGAGAAGAGCTATCACTTTGAGTGAGAGCAGAACTATGCAGTACATGAGTTCGTATCCCTCTCTCGCATTAGCGTGAACCTAAACTAACTACCGCCTGTCGCTCAGAAATCGGAAACCAGTACACCTGGGCCTGACACTCCGTCCACTCATCATATATATACTCCTAGCGTAGCACTTCTTCGCCATCGATGATCTATGCACCTGCATCCACTACTAGGGAAAACCTTATACACAGAATCTTAGCAGCAGCGCGGCATAAAAAGAGGCGCTGTTGCTAATTAGTAGCAGCACGGTTACGGAAAGCGCGCTACTGGTGCAAATTTAGCAGTAGCGCGTAATGTTTAAACCGCGCTGCTACAAAAATCCATTGACAGTACACAACGACCTAAGTTTACCAGTAGCGCGGCGTCAGGAAGCACGCTGCTGCTAATGCCATAGTAGTAGCGTGCTTTTTTGTCACATCGCTGCTGCTAATTTTGAAATTGTGCACACGGTCGGCCCGTTTAGCAGTAGCGCCTGATAGGAAAGCACGCTGCTGCTACGCTCTTAGCAGCAGCGCACTTTTGCTCCCGCGCTACTACTAAGACGCAGCACCCACCACCTTTTTCCACCTCCCCTCCCCATCTCCTCTCCTCCCTTTCCCCTACCTCCCACATCCTCCCTCTCTCACTCTTCTTCTTCCTCAATACTTCTCCCCCCATTACTCTCCCTCTTCTACCTACCTTTCTCTCTCTTCATTACTCCTAGCTATAACTACACCACCTCCATTAATGCATCTCCTTTCTCTTTTTCCTTCCCCCTCCACTAGTTGAAGTTGTCTCCTCCTAAATTAGCTAGCTAGGTAGATGTAGCATTTAGTTAAGTGACCTATTTGCCCCCTAACTAGATCTTTCTTTGTCAAGAAGAGCTTTGTGCACTTTTGACTTCCCTACATCATCATCTCCATCGTGTGCTCGATCTCGAGATAGCTAGAGGTGATTAAAATTTCATGCTTTTGCAAAATGGAAATATGTTTATGTGTGTGTGATATGTTTATGGAAATTGTGTGTGTGGCATGAGTTGATGCCAAATTGTGCTTTTGAGTTGCCGAAATGTCGATTTATTTCCGTTTCGGCGAATTCCAGGCAAACTCTAGATCTATATATGTCCTATTTTTAAGGAAGGTCATGCCGAATTTTTGTATGACTTTGATGAATGCATGCATTTTTATAATCAATTTGTTTATTATTACCGTGCAGAGTTGACGATGGTCAGTGGAACGGTGGTGGACAGGTGGTTGCGGTCGGCGGTGCAAGACATGAAGGAAAATAACCGGACAGAGGTTTTATGTCCGTGTCGAAAATGCAAAGGAATAGTTTGGCTTGACCCCCATGACGATGGTCGTGTCGAAGCGCACCTGCTCATGACTGGTTTCATGGATGGCTATACTCGGTGGATAATTGAAGATGAGGATGACAATGTTGAGGATGCCGATGGGGCAGGCAATGATGACACGGGGCAAGACGAAGAGATGATCGATAATGGCGGCGGGGAAGAGGCCAGACATGGCGGCGGAGAAGGGGCCGGACATGGCGGCAGAGAAGGGGCCGGACATGGCGGCGGAGAGAACGACATGGACTCCACGCAGCAGAGTTCATCGGTACTAAGTTCAATCATGCGGGACCCTCATGTTCAAGCATTGCTTCGCAAGAAGACGAGTACTGAGAGAGCTGCTTCTAGAGAGGAGGCTAAGCTAGAGCAACTGGTGGTAGACTCGAACACTCCATTGTATGATGGTTGCAATCCTGAGGTGACCCGCTTGAGTTTCACGCTCCAACTCCTGAACACGAAGGCTAAAAACAAATGGACCGACACTAGCCTCGATGAGCATCTCAAGTACCTAAAGGATGTTCTTCCCACGGGTAATCTATGTCCTAGTAGTGTTGATGAGGCCAAGAAGATCGTGTGCCCTCTTGATCTGCCACACGTTAGATACCATGCATGCATCAACAATTACATAATTTATCGGAAGGAGCACGCGGAAAAAACAAGCTATCCGGTGTGCAATGCTTCTCGATACAAGAAGGTTGGGAAGAAACGTCCCCAGAAAGTGGTATGGTACTTACCGATCACTCCTCGTCTCCAGAGGTATTTTGTAGATCCCAAGGAAGCAAAGCTAATGCGCTGGCACACGGAGAGGGAGAAGCCCGACGATGGAGATGATCCGAAGCTGAGACACGTCAAGGATGGAAGCCAGTGGAGAGCGTTGAACAACTTCTATTGGTATTTTGGATGTGATGCAAGGAACATCATGCTCGGCGCGTGTACCGATGGCATGAATCCGTTTGGCAATCAGAGCACCAACCATAGCACATGGCCCGTGTTTGTATGGATGTACAACCTCCCCCCTGGTTGTGCATGAAACCGAAGTACATTCACATGAGCATGCTTATTCAAGGGCCGAAACAACCAGGAAATAATATTAATTTGTATCTGGGGCTACTTCAAGAGGAGTTAGACACGTTATGGAAAACACTGGCCAAGACACGGGACGCTAGCAAAGGCGAGTATTTCAACATGAGAGCCGCGCTGATCACAACAGTGCGGGACTATCTCGGTTACGGATATGTGGCAGGCCAGGTGTGCCATGGATATTGCGGATGCACGCGGTGCATGGATGATACGACGTCTCAGCAGCTAACGTCAAGGAAAGATGGCGGGTCTGGGAAAATCATGTACATGGGGCATCGAAGATGGCTCGAACAGGACGACCCGTGGAGAAACCGTGGAGATCTATTCAATGGTCACGCTGAGCATCGAGGACCTCCACGTAAGCAGAGCGGTGCCAAAATTGATGAGCTATTGAAAAACTAGGAGTGCCCCGTGTTGGGAAAGATGATGAGAAAGGCGTCGGAGCCGCTGCTGAAGGTATGGAAGACGAGGTCTGTGTTCTGGGACTTGGAGTACTGGCACAAACTCGATACACCTCATTGCCTTGATCAAATGCATATCTGTAAGAATGTCCTTGAGAGCTTGCTCGCAACACTGATGAACATGCCGGATAAGACCAAGGATGGGCCGAAGGCAAGAAAAGACTTGCAAGATTTGAAAATCAGGGAAGATCTGCATATGCTGCCCCGTAAAATGTCAGACGAGACAAAGACGGAGACAGAGGCACGGGAGAAGAAGGGCAAGAAAATAAAGAAAGAGGATTATTGCCCCCCTTCTTGCTTCACCTTAAGTCAGGCTGAGATCCATCAATTCTTTAAGTGCCTTACCGGAGTCAAAGTTAGTTCCGGTTACTGTGGCAAGATAAGCATATATCTAGACACGGACAAGAAAAGGTTCAGCGGGATGAAGTCCCATGACTATCATGTGATGATGACGCAGATACTACCTGTTGCCCTTAGAGGGATAATGGACAAGCACGTCCGTGACACGCTTATTGGTCTCTGCAAATTTTTCGACGTCATCTCTCGAAAGTCGATCAGTGTGAAGCAGCTCCGAAGGCTACATGAAGAGATCGTTGTGATACTGAATGAGCTTGAGATGTACTTCCCGCCCGCGTTCTTTGACGTCATGGTGCATCTGTGTGTGCATATTGTGGATGACATAATAGACCTGGGGCCGTCATTCATGCACAACATGATGCCGTTTGAGAGGATGAATGGGATCATCAAAGAATTCGTTCGTAACATGTCCCGTCCGGATGGAAGCATCGTCCAGGGCTATTTGACACAAGAGTGCATCTCTTTCTGTGAGAATTTTCTATATGGCGCAGACCAGCCGCCTAGTGTTAGTGTTGGTTTGCCCGTTAACAAGCACGATGGGAGGCTCGAAGGAGAAGGTCACTGCAACGGTCGCAGGGAATTGCACGTGGCATACTCAGATCGACGCAGCGACTTTGACAGAGCAAACTTGGTAGTGCTACAACATCTAGACGAGGTAGATCCTTTCGTGGCACTGCACAAAGAAATTATCGCAAAGAAGTATTGTGACCGGGGGGTATGCAAGACAGACACCGAAGTTACTAGAGAGCACAACTCCACTTTGTTGCATTGGTTCAAAGAGCATGTTATTGCTAATCCCCCGGAGGAGGGCTCTAAGGATGGATTGCTCATATACGCCGTAGCACATGGCCCCTCGCCCAACCTCGTAACCTATCAGGCATATGATATCAACGGATACACGTTCTACACGGAGGCCAAAGATATGGATAGTGATGATCAGAACTCAGGGGTGATGATGGAATGCATGACCGGCAGCGACAACGGCGCAACTGAATGATTTTATGGAAGTGTCGAGGAGATCTGGGAGCTTGACTACTCTGGACTGCACAACACGACGATGTTCCGTGTCAGATGGGCTAAGAATGTCGAAAGAGAAAACCGGATTTTAACTACCATGACTATACCCGACGCCAAGAGCGCTACCATGAACGCTATTGCAAAAAAGGAGCCATGGGTACACGCTAAGCACGTGACACAATGCTTCTTCATAACCGACCCATGCAATCCCAGTCGTGTTGTCGTGAGGAGAGGTAAAAGGAACATCATTGGAATGGATGGAGTTGCCAACGAGGAAGACTATGATCAGTACGACAACTCAATGAGGGAAGATGATGATGATGATGAAGTATACGTCAAAAGAAGAATCAATACTACATTACCAACGAAAAATTGTACTCCATGGAAAAGGCAAAGTCACAATGAGGGGCTCAATTATTCTTCGACGAATAAGAAGGGAAAGAAGCTGACTCAAAAACGAAAACGTCAGTGCTGAGGAATCGGTCAAATGATGTAGTATATATATGTTCCTATTTTGTATACACACTTAGCCATTATTATGCATGGGTCCAATGATTTAATATATATGTTCCTATTTTGCATACATATTTAACCGTCAAATGATGCAATATATATCGCCTTCCCTTCGTTCACTGCTCTTCGAAATAAAAAAAAGTGAGAAAAATAAAGGAAAAGAAAAAGGGAAACTGGTTATAGCAGTAGCGGTTTTTGTATAAAACCGCTATAGCTGCCCGTAATAGTAGTAGCGCGTTTCGTATAAACGTGCTACTGCTACGTCCACTTAACCCAAAATTCTCACTCTCCCTGCTTCATCCCGCCTCTTTTCCCCCAAATCCCCACTCTCTTCCCCCTGTCGCACCGCCGCGCCCGACCCAGGCGCGCTCTCCCCCGACCCCGCCGCCCCCGACCCCGGCGCGCTCGCCCCCGACCCCGGCGCGCTCGCCCCCGACCCCGGCACGCTCGCCCCTGACCCGTCGGCCCTCGCCTCCCTCCTCTGCTTTTTCCCCTCCCAACCTCGGCCGTCGTCGGGCCTGCCTCCTCACCCCTGCACCCTCTGTAAACCACCCCCTCTCTCTCTGCTAGCTAGGGTTCTTCGGTTAATTTACTTAGGTTTTAGTTATCTTAATTAGGTTATCTATTTAGTTATGAATTTAGATAGGTTTCAAAATTAGCTGAATTTATATGCAAATTTGAACTGGACATGTGATATGTGGATATGTCATGTTTTGGACATGTCATGTTTTGGTAAATGATCCGAGTGGCCTATGTTACGCCGGAATGTTGATTCATTTCCGTTCCGGTGAATTTCAGGCGCTCGATATGTCCATTTTTTAGCAAAGGTCATGCCAAAATTTCCCGTGAATAAAGGCATGATTTGTGCTACATAGTTGGCATATCGAGTGCTGGCACATAGATTTCTTTTTTATGTCATTTCTCATTTATTCATACTTTTAGAAATAAATGAGGACACTTAATCATAGGAAACATGTCGAACAACTAAGAAACTGGGCCTTCTGACCAAGATGCATACGAGATGGATTATCAGGGTGAACAAGACTACCTCAACTTTTTGACTGCTAAGCAAGGTTTGCAGGTCCGCCTCGATGATGGTACTGACGCCGACATCGACACCGACGACGACGGCACCGATGGCGGCGCCGAGATTGGTGGGGAAGGTACCGGCGGGGAAGATACCGGCGGGGAAGGTACCGGCGCCGATGCTGCTACCGAAAAGAGGAAGCATAAGAAGCAGAGGATACAAAAACCTAACAAATTAGGGATTGGACGACTTATGATCACAAAGATGGCACCTGGCAAGTTTGAGCCGTTAGAGCCGGAAGAACCTCGCAAGTGCTATGGGAACCAAGTAGGATGCATCCTACGGGAATGCGCGAGCATCAACGACGATGACTTAAGGAGTAAAGAACATTTGACGCAGTTGCTCCTAACGAAGTTGCACAAGAGATTCAAGTTCCCCGGCCGGGATGATTACATATAACAACCGTGGGATGATCTGAAGATGAAAAAGATTAACAATCACGCCATGGGCATGTTCAGCAATGATTTGGCCTCCTGGAAAGGGAGGGTGAAACGAGCTATTGAGGCTGAGGAACCCCTGTCCAAGATTCTAGAGGAAAATCCGACACTTACGGAAGAGGAGTTCGAAAAGTTCAAGGACACTTGTGCTACCGAGGACGCCAAGGCTAAGGCTGCGAAATTCAAGAGCCTTCAGCAAAGGAACACGGGGAAGCATCGCCTCGGAAGCCGTGGCTACCTCGGTAAAAGGCCCATATGGGATAAGGAGGACGCGGAACGTGAAGCCGCGGGTCTCCCAGACCCCTTCACGAAGTTCACCAACCCCTTGGAGCGTGACTTCATCAGGGCCCGCTACAAGTGGGATAAGGAGACAAATGTTTTTTTACATGGACCAGATCACGAGGAAATTGATTAGACTACTGGAGAAGCAACACCAGCTTGCAGCTGAAAGCCCTACTTATCCGATGAGGCCCAAGTGGGACACCCCTCTCAACCAGGCCTTGAACGAACTTAAGGGACTCCCTTTGGGCCAGCGGCCTCAATATGGTCGTGTGCACGATGCTGGAGACGGCGCCACGTGGAAGGTGTTTTACAACGAGGGCCTGGAGGCCAAGAAGCAGAAAAAGAAGTTTAGTCAGGCGGTCATCGACGCGAAGGTGAAGCTTGCGGTCGAGAAAAAAGTAGCTGAGGACGCGAAAAAAGCAGCCAAGGACAAATATGAGTTGTTACAGCAGGCAGTCAATGCAGCTGTAACTGCCTGCAGAAATGATTTCACTACTAACTTGGTTCCAGTTATCATCAACTGGACAAAGGAAAATCTAGACAAGACGGTACATGATTTCCCGTTGTCCAGTTTCATCGGGAGAAACTCCATGAACAACAACATCATCGCACCATCACTTGCCCACGCAACCAGGCCTCCTCTCGTAGCCGCTCCCGCTCATAGCAGCCCGTCCTCAGTCTCTGGCGCGCTCGGTGGGCCTTCGTCTTTGGCTGAGCTCGACGCCATCACGGTAATTACATGTCGCACCACCATATATATATAATATTCCATTTTTATTGCCTTTCAGATGTTTTACGCCACAGACATATGTGTTTGCAGGTGAACGAAACCCCGTGCACCATACTCTACTTGATCAAAGGCCAGAAGGTGGACGTGGGAAAGGGGATGATAATGGACCCCTTGCAACCCACGTTCCACAACCAGCCGATCCCTGCTGGGCACTTCAGGGTTAGCTTGTCCAGTGTGAAATCAGGGCACGAGGATTTGCCTCCTCCAGTATAGCATGTGGGAGCGGACGACGAGACCCCGCCACGGATTGGAAGCTGCAAGGGTTGGGTGCTGCTATGGCCGAAGAATCTTATTCATCTGGAGTCGGCCGAGAGCACACCAATAACCACACATCAACAAGCATGTGCGGAGACCACCACCCCGCCTACGCAATTACCAGCTCTTGTAGTGCCGGGTGAGAGCGGCGGACGACATGATGAAGGGGGTGCAATAGTACTGGCTGATGTAATTTGTCCTGTAGAACAGAGAATGAATGATGAGACGGAGGTCGACCCTATGGATTTCCTCAATACAAACGCGTATGACTGTGACATAGAATTGATGAGTCAACCATATGACGAATCGGGCTATCAGCTTGCTAATGGGGATATGGATGATATGCCCGGGCAGGAAGGTCGTAGCAGGGATTGCAAAAAGTCTCTCTTCATGAAATCCTCACAGGACACACCTGAAGATGCCGCCTCAACACAGGCTCAACTAGCCGGGCGCGGGGGTCGTACAGTACTTAGCCCGGGAACACTGGGGCAGGGGTTAAGGAAGGGTCTAGAAGGTGTGCCCAAGAAAAAGGAGAGAAAGAGATCGGGGAAGATAGCTGCCTCCAAACAAGCCGGAGCACATAGCAGCCAGACAATGCATTCTGAAGAGCGTGTACCCGTGAAAGGTGCGGCCATGTTCCATCTTACGGGCGAGCCGATGCTACCGCCGAAACCGCTGGAGGCACTATCAGGGGATCTCAGGAGACTGCACGACCATGTGCTGTCGACTGAGAAAAGCCTACTAGCCTCAAAGGATCCAGGATATCCGACATACGTGGCTCGTGTGCCTGAGGGGAAGTGCTACGTCGAGACACGGCCCGCGGAGGTATTCTTCCTGCGGTTTGACCATATCTTTGAGATGTTTCTGACAAGGCGGCTCGATTTTACAATTGTCCGCCTTTTTGCGCTACATGTGAGCTCCGTCATGAAGAGTGAAGAAGTCTCGCAAATCTGTGTGGCGGATCCGTACTACATGCACGAGTCTTTCTTGAGGCTCGGCGACTTTCAGCGTGAAACTGCTAGGGACTACCTCCAAAACTTCATGGTACAGAATAAGGACCGGGAAATTGTCCTCGTGCCTTATCATCCAAAGTAAGTCAGTTCCGAACAACCCTTTCATACATTTCAACCATTCCTTCTCTTTCTATGGGGAATAATTTGAGGTGTCTTTTCCCCACAGCAACGGGCGCGCCGTCCTTATCGTTCTTTACCCGCAAGTCTCCCACGCCGTGTATTTTGACCCTTCCAGAGACTACGAGAAAAAAGACTACACCCACATAATGAATATTCTAGATGATGCTCTCCAAGGCTTCAGCATTAGAGGTGGCCACATGCAGATCAGGAAACAAAGGAACAAGAAGATGGGTTTCGCGCATAAAACTAACTTCTCCTTCATCCATGTCCCAAAACCAAGCAAGAAGGATGGATTCTATATCGTCCATCTCATGATTCAGTTCAACACGGATCACCAAAAGCTTCGCATGAGAAACAGAAATGATGATCATATCCACAAGTGGCTAGAATCTCATGGAGAAGCGGATTATAACTTAGAGATGACTTCTTTCGCATCCAAAGCGACATTGCGACGATCATCATGAAAGAAGTCGTCGATGTAAAGGGGATGTTCCACCACGGCCCTATATCGCGAGCTGACGTCCGAACTCGCATAGGCATGCAACGTCTAGACCTCACGCCATTCAAGGTGCTAGGGTCCATCCTCGATGATATGGAAGGATGGAACTTCTAGTGATTTATGATGCCGATGATGATGATATGTGTCGGTTGAACTTGTATACTTTTTGTAGCGATGAAACTTTGTGATGTCCATGGTCCCTGCCGAACTTGTGTAACGCTACTTTGTTAGTTTGCGTACGATGACCTGCGTACCTCTAGTTAATTAATTTGCGTACTGTATGATGCATCTAGTTGCTAACCCTTTCTTTTTCGGTGTTGCTCTAGTATATTTTGTTGCATATATATGATTGTACATCCTCTTCATGAACATGCATCTCTAACAGGTACCTAGTTTCTTGATGGCGAGATGGAAGTGCTATGTCGTGTACAAAGGGAAGGTTCCGGGGGTGTACAATGAGTGGCATGAGTGTCAGGCGCAAGTGAATGGGTTCTCGGGCGCCAGCCATAAAGGCTTCAAAAGCAGACAAGAAGGAGAAGCTAGTTACTTGAGGTTCACGCTAGCGCGAGAGAGGACTCGTAACCGCCACCTCATGTACTGCATAGTTCCGCTCTCACTCATAGTGATAGCTCTTCTCGCGTATACCTTTGTTTAGATGGATGACGTTCTAGTTGCAAGTATTCGAGACTTGCATGTATCGCTATTTTCGAGATGATGACAAGATACCACTTTGTGTTGGATGATGATTATGATGAGACTATTTGTATGTATATGCTATGATTACATTTCTGGTCTCGCAGACATTTGTATGTGTATCATGATGACATTTGTATGTGCTAAAGATTCTTCTATAAACCTGTTCAAATACAAAACAAATATGCCCAAAAAAACTACTTAAACTAGCAGTAGCGAGTGGAGAAAAGTTAGCAGCAGCGCGGTAGTAGCAGTAGCGCGCACAGGAGAAGCTCGCTATAGCTATTAGCAGCAACGAGCTTCCACTAAGAGCACTGCTGCTACACTTGTGTAGCAGTAGCACTGGTGAGCACGCGCTACTGCTACATGTTAGCTGTAGCGCCTTATTAGTAGCGCCGGTCCCCGCGCTACTGATACACCTAAAACCCGCGCTGCTGCTAGCCTTTTCCCTAGTAGTGATCGTCACATGAGTCGATGATATGCAACATATATAGTTGAGCAACAGAAAGAGACAGACTTGGTAAAAATAGAAGCAACATATCATAAGCATAAATAACAAAGTTGATCGTACCCAAAATGCCCTAACTAGAGTGATCGTCGCTAGTCGAGGAGGATGGTTTAATTACATCACAAATAAAGTTTTGTCGTGCATAATGACACGTCTCCAACGTATCTATAATTTTTTATTATTGCATGCTATTATATTGTGTGTTTTGGATGTTTATGGGCTTTATTAAACACTTTTGGGACTAACCTATTGAACCAGAGCCTAGTGCCAGTTCCTGTTTTTTCCCTTGTTTCGGTGTTTCGAAGAAAAGGAATATCAAACGGAGTCGAAACGGAATGAAGCCTTCTGGAGAAGTTATTTTTAGAAGGAAAGCAACCCGGGAGACTTGGAGTCCACGTCAAGAAAGAAACAAGGAAGCCACGAGGTAGGGGGGCGGGCCCACCCCCAGGGCGCGCCCTCCACCCTCGTGGGCCCCTCGTGGCTCCCCTGACGTACTTCTTCCTCCTATATATACCCATATACCCTAAAACGACCGGGGAACAGAATGGATCGGAAGTTCCACCGCCGCAAGCCTCTGTAGCCACCAAAACCCAATCGGGGCCCTATTCCGGCACCCTGCCGGAGGGGGGAACCCTCACCGGTGGCCATCTTCATCATCCCAGCGTTCTTCATGACGAGGAGGGAGTAGTTCACCCTCGGGGCTGAGGGTATGTACCAGTAGCTATGTGTTTGATCTCTCTCTCTCGTGTTCTTGATTTGGCACGATCTTGATGTATCGCGAGCTTAGCTATTATAGTTGGATCTTATGTTTCTTCTCCCCCTCTACTCTCTTGTAATGGATTGAGTTTTCCCTTTGAAGTAATCTTATCGGATTGAGTCTTTAATGATTTGAGAACACTTGATGTATGTCTTGCCGTGCGTATCTGTGGTGACAATGGGATATCACGTGATTCACTTGATGTATGTTTTGGTGATCAACTTGCGGGTTCCGCCCATGAACTTATGCATAGGGGTTGGCACACGTTTTCGTCTTGATTCTCTGGTAGAAACTTTGGGGCACTCTTTGATGTTCTATGGGTTGGTTGAATAGATGAATATGAGATTGTGTGATGCATATCGTATAATCATACCCACAGATACTTGAGGTGACATTGGAGTATCTAGGTGACATGAGGGTTTTGGTTGATTTGTGTCTTAAGGTGTTATTCTAGTACGAACTCTAGGGCTGTTTGTGACACTTATAGGAATAGCCCAACGGATTGATTGGAAAGAATAACTTTGAGGTGGTTTCATACCCTACCATAATCTCTTCGTTTGTTCTCCGCTATTAGTGACTTTGGAGTGACTCTTTGTTGCATGTTGAGGGATAGTTATATGATCCAATTATGTTATTATTGTTGAGAGAACTTGCACTAGTGAAATTATGAACCCTAGCCTTTGTTTCCTAGCATTGCAATATCGTTTACGCTCACTTTTACCACTTGTTACCTTGCTGTTTTTATATTTTTCAGATTACAAAAACCTATATCTACCATCCATATTGCACTTGTATCACCATCTCTTCGCCGAACTAGTGCACATATACAATTTACCATTGTATTGGGTGTGTTGGGGACACAAGAGACTCTTTGTTATTTGGTTGCAGGGTTGTTTGAGAGAGACCATCTTCATCCTACGCCTCCCACGGATTGATAAACCTTAGGTCATCCACTTGAGGGAAATTTGCTACTGTCCTACAAACCTCTGCACTTGGAGGCCCAATAGCGTCTACAAGAAGAAGGTTGCGTAGTAGACATCAAGCAGTTTCTGGCGCCGATGCCGGGGAGGTGACTTCTTGAAGGTATATCTTTAGATCTTGCAATCGAATCTTTTTGTTTCTTGTTTTAGCACTAGTTTAGTTTTTAAAAGAAAACTACCAAAAAATGGAATTGAGTTCACCTCATACACTTCATCTTTTTAATATCTTTTGTGAGTATGATGGAAAGGAAAATTGTGCCAAAGTGTTAGAAGAAGAATGCATTAAAATGTTTGGCACTAAATCTTTGAACGATGAGCATGATTGCAATGTTGTTAGTATTAACTCCTTGAATATCCATGGTACTAATGATGATTGCACTAGTTATGATGAAAATGTCTCCTATAAACATGTCAATTTTTGTGGAGTGCATTGGGTTTGTAAGTACACACCAAATAGGGAAGATAGATATTGCAAGAGGCATAAGTACTTAGAAACTAAATTGTTGCAAGAAAGGCTAGATGTTTGTGCTGAAAATTTAAATTTTCTTGGCCATACTTGTGAACTTTGCAATGAACATGGTGTAACACCCTCGATGCGACTATAGCTCCCACGTGTCGAGGCACGACTTAGAGACATAATTGCATTGAAGGCATATGTCACAAGTTAGGCAATCTTCACAACATCCCATGTAATAATAATAAAATGGGAGATAACATAGTTGGCTTACACTCGCCACGTCAATCAAGTACATTAATAAGATTACATCATCCATACACTCAAGGCCCGACTACGGCGCCAAAATAAAAGAGAACCCAACATGCGACATGGTCCCGATCACCCCCAACTGGGCACCACTACTGATCATCGGGAAAGGAAACGTAGTATCGTTGAGAGTCTTCGTCGAACTCCCACTTGAGCTCACACGCGTCTCCTGGAGCGGAATCATCAGGCCCTGCATTTGGTGTAATAGTAATCTGTGAGCCACAGGGACTCAGCAATCTCGCACCCTCGCGATCAAGACTATTTAAGCTTTTAGGTGTGACAAGGTACAATATGAGCGGAGCTGCAGCAAGCGACTAGCAAATATGGTGGCTAACTTATTCGCAAAGGAGAGCGAGAAGAGGAGGCAAAGCGCGAGCGAGAAACTAGAGAGCAACCTGCGCAAACATTACTCCAACACCGTGTCCACTTCTCGGACTCCGCCGAGAAGAGGCCATCACGGTAACACACTCAGTTGATTCATTTTAATTAATTAAGGTTCAAGTTGTCTACAACCGGACATTAACAAATTCCCATCTGCCCATAACCGCGGGCACGGCTTTCGAAAGTTCAATCCCTGCAGGGGAGTCCCAACTTAGCCCATGACAAGCTCTCACGGTCAACGAAGGAATAGACCTCCTCCCAAGATGTTCCGATCATACTCGGTTTCTCGGTAATTCAAGACACTTCGACAGGTTAAAACAAGACCAGCAACACCGCCCGAATGTGCCGACAAATCCCGATAGGAGCTGCACATATCTCATTCTCAGGGCACACTCAGATAGGTCAAGCTACGAGTAAAACCAACCCTCAAGTTTCCCCGAGGTGGTCCCGCAGGCTGCCCGGTTCGGACCAACACTCAGAGGGAGCACTGGCCCGGGGGGGGGGGGTTAAAATAAGATGACCCTTGGGCTCCGGTAACCCAAGGGAAAAAGAGGCTAGGTGGCAAATGGTAAAACCAAGGTTGGGCATTGCTGGAAAAGCTTTAATCAAGGCGAACTATCAAGGGGTTCCCATTATAACCCAATCGCGTAAGGAACGCAAAATCCGGGAACATAACACCGATATGACGGAAACTAGGGCGGCAAGAGTGGAACAAAACACTAGGCGACAGGCCGAGCCTTCCACCCTTCACCAAGTATATAGATGTATTAAGATAACATGGCAATATAATGATATCCCCACAAGTAAATAAAAGATGTTCCAACAAGGAACGGCCTCCAATCTTCACCTGCAACTAGTAATGCTATAAGAGGGGGCTGAGCAAAGCGGTAACATAGCCAATCAACGGTTTGCTAGGACAAGGTGGGTTAGAGGTTTGACATGGCAATTTGGGAGGCTTGCAAGCAAGTGTTAGGCATCGTAGCAATGGCATAGCAAAAGAGCGAGCAAACTAGCATAACAAAGATAGTAGTGATTTCGAGGGTATGATCATCTTGCCTGCACAGTTGTCAGAGTTGACTGGATCCTCAAGAGCAAACTCAACGGGCTCCTCGTTAGTGAACTCGTCTCCCGGCTCTACCCAAACAAGGCAAACAAGCAACAAGGATACAATCAACCACGTGCAAGACCAAGCAATATGATGAAATGATGATATGCTATGCGGGATGCGATGCGGGATGCAAAATGCAAGATATGACAGGAAATGCATGAACCTGGCCTCAACATGGAAATCCAAGTGTGCCACTGGAAAGATGAGATGAAATCGCTTGAAAACGATATAAAGAACGCCGGAATCGGAGTTACGGTTTGGAAATGGCAAGCGATTCAAAAATGACACCGGTCTGCGATTTACAGCAAGTAGGCACCTAAATGCAATGAAATGAACATGCTACAGCACCCAAACATGACAACAAAATACATGGCAGGGATGCACACAAGATGCTTAACAAAAGTCTAGCACTGACCTACGGCCAAATCATCCATTAACAGGTTCAAACAAGCATGGCAAAAACGCAAATGGTAAAACAGATCTCAGACTTAGTGAAATTAACACTTGTCTGGAATTTCAGATCATATAGCCCTCTTCGGAGCAACAAAACAACATGCTACATGACCTGAACATGACAAAGAAAGACAAGGCATGGAGCTACTCAACAAGGTTAACAAAAGTCCCTTAGTGACCTTGAGCCAAGAGGGATCAAAAAATATACTAACGAGCACACGAACATAGCAAAAACATAATGAGTTTTCAGACTTAGTGAAAACTGGGACATGCTGAAACATAACTCACGAAGGCATGTTTATGAGCTCGATGCACTCACTACGGTGCAAGTCATGGACATACAAGCATACATCCCTTAAGAAGGCACAAAATGCAAGCTAGACATGGCAAGAACAATGTCATAGCACGCACGGAACAACTACAATAACATCGGCAATATCGCAAACAAGTTGATCATACCCCAGATTCGCAACGAAGCAAAAGTAGAGCTCAATTGACTCAAGCTAGGCTGCTCCATAAATGCAAACAAAGACATGGATGGATAGAGCACTACAACATTAACAAAACTCCCTTACTGATCATCCTCAAAAGAGGCACGGATCACTAGGAAACAACATGAACATATGGCATCATAAACTAAACAATCCCAGGACTTAGTGAAATCACTAAGTTCCTGAAAACAGAATTAGCAAGTGCACCACTTTGCAAGCTTGCACAAGTCACCACACACATCCTAAAAATACATGGGTTGCACCTCTGGGAAGATGACAAAACCCTTAACAAAACATATGAAGAACTCATGGGCATATCATGCACACATTAATCATGGCAAAAATGACAAAAGTGCTAAACGGAGTAAGAGATTTGACAATTAACTCAAGTAGCCCTCTTCTAACATCATTTCGGGCGTCAAGATGAGCTCAAATGAAAATGATGCAATGGAATGAAATGATGTACTCTCTGATATGAAAATTTTGATATGTTATATGCATGAATCGGAGCTACGGATGCAAAATTACGGAGCCTCGAACAGGAGCACTTGAACTAAAAATTCTGGGGACTTAGGAAAAATCAACCTCCGGATCTGGATCTAGGGTTTGCACGGAAACCGAGGCGCGGCGTGGCACTGTAGCTGTTCGAGGACCGCCAGAAGAAAAAGAGCCGCGGCGGCCGGAGCCCTCGCCGGAGAGGCCGCCGGCGACGAGGAGGCGGGGCGGCGGAGCTTCATGGAGGCGGGGCGGCGGCCGCGGGGCCCGGGGCTGCCCGGCGACGAGCTTGGCGGCGGGGGCGGCGAGGCAAGGCGGCGGTCGCCGGCCAGTGCGGCGGGGCCAGCAATGGCGCGCGGCGGCGCCGGCCACCGGGCGCGGGGACGAGGGAGGCGCGAGGGCGCGGGCGGCGCGGGCCGGGGAGGGCCGGCCGCGGCGGGCTGGCGGTGGAGGCGGCGGGCGCAGCCAACGAGGCGGCGCCACGTGGCGGCGGCGGGCGGTGGCGGACACGTCCGGCCCGAATCGGACGTGTCCGTCGGCAGGAGGAGCAGTTTTAGGTTTTCGGGGAGGACGAAGATCTGAAAACGGAGGGGTGTATATATAGGCCTAGAGGGAGCTAGGAGGGTCCAAATGAGGTGCGGTTTTCGGCCACGCGATCGTGATCGAACGCTCTAGGCATGGAGCAGAGTTTGGTGGGTTTTGGGCCAAATTGGAGGGGTGTTGGGCTGCAACACACACGAGGCCTTTTCGGTCCCTCGGTTAACCGTTGGAGTATCAAACGAAGTCCAAATGGCACGAAACTTGACAGGCGGTCTACCGGTAGTAAACCAAGGCCGCTTGGCAAGTCTCGGTCCATTCCGGAAATGCTTAATCCCCACACACGAAAGAAAGCTAGAAATGGCCACCGGAGGAGAACGAAGCACCGGAATGCAAAACGGACAACAGGGAAAATGCTCGAATGCATGAGACGAACATGTATGCAAAATGCAATGCACATGATGACATGATATGAGATGCATGAAAACGACAACAACACACGGAGACAAAAACCCAAACCCGAGGAAATAAACATAACTTAACGCCGGAAACGGCAAGAGTTGGAGTACAAATTGGGAAAGTTACATCTGGGATGTTACACGTGGTCAGTTAACTATCCAATGCAAATTGTTTCATGATCTAATCGTGTCCAAAAATTGTGATGACTTGATTTCCCTTGCACATTATAATGAACTTAGTTTTCTTATGGGCTATGAAGAAATGAAACGAATAACTAACTATCTTCCAGAATTTGCCCGTTATAAACTTCTTGGTTTTGATCTAGAGGAAATTTATATGTATTGTGCGGTGAATTGCATTGAAAATCCTTATATTGCCAATTACATAAAGAAAAGAAAACAAATAGAGGATGAAGAGAATACTAACGAAAGGGAAGAGACTTCCCAATATTCTCCTATTATTTCTTATGATGAATCAGGTAATGAGGATGAGCCTTCTATTCAACCAATCTTATTAATAAGGAGCTCCAAAAACAGGATTGAACCCACACATGATGTGGTGAAGAAGAAGAAAAGAAAAAGGAAGAGAGGTAAAAAGATATCTCTCCCAAATAATGTTGCTCCTATTATTGTTGTGCCTCATGAAAATGAATCAAAAATAATTGTGGAAGATGATGCACTTGATGATGATCTCGCTATGCCTATTGCTTGTTGTGATGATTATGATTGGGAAGATAATGATACTTCTTATGATCTTGAAAACCTTTTTGGCATTTTCTTGGAAGAATATGATAATTGCTATACTATTGGTGCTATCCATACTATTAATGATGAGAGTGATTATGCTTATGATATGAAAAGGCCCAAGCTTGGGGAAGCTATGTTTGAAGAAGATGATGTTTTTGAGAATATATTTGCTGCAATTAATGTTTGTCCCAAGCTTGGGGATGCTACGTTTAATGAAGATGATATTTTTAGCCTCCCAAGTTTTGGTATGCAAATTTGTTATGATGATAGCATGCCTCTTACTTATGATGATTATATTGATGAAAGTGGGTTTGGAAGAGTGTCAACTTTAGGAAGTAATGATCCAACTATTTTGGAGGATGTTGAATCTTATTATTATAATTATGAAAGTGGATTTGGAGAGGTCATGACTTTATTTAGTAATGATTCCACTATCTTGGAAGAGGTTTCAATTGATTATGATGAGAACAAAGTTGCTACTTATGATGATTATTGTGATGAAACTTATGCTATAAAAAGTAGTGATGATTATATTTATAAAACTTGTCATGATTATGAGTACCCTTTCTCTGAACATTGTTCTTTTAATGTGGAAACAATTTATAGTATTCGAGTCTCTTATGATACTCCCACTATTCCGAATGAGAAGAATTTTGCTTATGTGGAGAGTAGTAAATTTTCTATGCAAGTAGATCATGAAAAGAATGCTTTAGGTGCTGGTTATATTGTTGAATTCATTCATTATGCTACTGAAAACTATTATGAGGGAGGAATATATGCTTTTAGGAATTGCAATAATATCAAGTTTCCTCTCTATGTGCTTAAAGTTTCAAAGTTATGCTTGTTTTGCCTTCCTATGCTAGTTGATTATTGTTCCCATAAGTTGTTTGCTAACAAAATCCCTATGCATAGGAAGTGGGTTAGACTTCAATGTGCTAGTCATATTCTTCATGATGCTCTCTTTATGTTTCAATTCTTATCTCTTATGTGAGCATCATTGAAATCATCATGCCTAGCTAGGGGCGTTAAACGATAGCGCTTGTTGGGAGGCAACCCAATTTTATTTTAGTTTCTTGCTTTTTGGTTCTGTTTAGTAATAAATAATTTATCTAGCCTCTGTTTAGATGTGGTTTTGTGTTTTAATTAGTGCTTGTGCCAAGTAGAACCTTTGGGAAGACTTGGGTGAAGTCTTTATGATCATGCTGTAAAAAACAGAAACTTTAGCACTCACAATATTAGCTAAAACTTTTTATTGGAGAGTGCTATTTAGTTGATTCTTTTTGAAGATGATTACTAGAAAAATTCCTCAGGTCCACCAAATTATTTTAGAATTTTTGGAGTTCCATAAGTTTGCGTTAGTTACAGATTACTACAGACTGTTCTGTTTTTGACAGATTCTGTTTTTCTTGCGTTGTTTGCTTATTTTGATGACTCTATGGCTAGTAAAATAGTCTATAAACCATAGAGAAGTTGGAATAAAGTAGGTTTAACACCAATATAAATAAATAATGAGTTCATTACAGTACCTTGAAGTGGTGTTTTGTTTTCTTTCGCTAACGGAGCTCACGAGTTTTCTGTTAAGTTTTGTGTTGTGAAGTTTTCAGGTTTTGGGTAAAGATTCGATGGACTACGGAATAAAGAGTGGCAAGAGCCTAAGCTTGGGGATGCCCAAGGCACCCCAAGGTAATATTCAAGGACAACCAAGAGCCTAAGCTTGGGGATGCCCCGGATGGTATCCCCTCTTTCGTCTTTGTTCATCGGTAACTTTACTTGGAGCTATATTTTTATTCACCACATGATATGTGTTTTTCTTGGAGCGTCATTTTGTTTTCTTTAGCTTTCCTTGCTGTTTGAATAAAATACCAAGATCTGAAATTCTTAAATGTTAGAGAGTCTTCACATAGTTGCATAATTATTCGACTACTCATTGATCTTCACTTATATCTTTCAGAGTAGTTTGTTATTGCTCTAGTGCTTCACTTATATCTTTTATAGCACGGCGGTGGATTTATTTTGAAGAAATTATTGAACTCCCATGCTTCACTTATATTATTTTGAGAGTCCTAAACAGCATGGTAATTTGCTTTGGTTATGAATTCAGTCCTAATATGATGGGCATCCAAGAGGGAAAAATAAAAACTTTCATATAAAGTGCATTGAATACTATCACTACAAGAAATATGTCAACTTATGACCTTCTGTCAGTGACCCTCGAAGAATTGGTCATAAATTTATGACCATTTTAGACCAATTGGTCAAAAGCTGTCTGGGGGGCTCCAAACCCTAAACCATTGCGACCATTTTGGTCAGAAAGGTCATAATTTACTTACACGAAATGGTCATAAAGAAAACAGCGCTAGTACGCTACCTTATTTCTAGTTGTTAACGACCAATATAGATGGTCATAGCCTTGTAAATTGTGGTGGGTTGCGATGACTAGGCGCCATCTCATCAGTTTTGCCTATGTGTCATGTCCATGTGGCAGTTTTTGCCCTAGGTTGTGAAGCAACCTATATTTCTGCCATTCCCAAAATTCCCAAAAAAATCTCATAAATTCTTTGGGTCATATCTTCGTCAAATATGTAAAAACCTTCCTTGCCTAGTTCAAAAATAATTCAAAAATATTCATTTTCCTATTCTGTTCAGAGTAACAGTTTGTGAAGGAAGTACCACTTTGGCATGTCCAAATAGTATCCATTTTCTACAGTGCTTTCCTATGCCCAAATAACCATCCTCCACCAAATGCCAGCTCAATCCATTCATTATTTTGAGCCGAGCTTCAACATTCGTATTTATGTCCAGTGTGGTGGTTTGCAAAGCAAGTACCACCTAGGCTCCTCCTTTTGAGCTGAAAATTTGTGAAGACGGTCTTCTTAGTAACTGATCATCCTCAGCCAAAACTCATGCCCATTAGCCATGTACATTTCCCGTACCACTAATCAAACACTTGGCTGCTTATTCATGTTTGAGCATCGATCGGTCTCCTCATGAGAATCTTATGTTGTGATTTTCTTCCTAGCACCTACCTGGGGAGTGCCCAACCCACTAGACATGCCTAGGCCGCCCAGAACACATGGCAACGCCACGGTCACGCGGTGACCATGCGGCGGGCATGCGAGCTTACGCGCTCTAGAGTTGGGGCCCTCGGCCACCGCCCAAACCTCGATGTCTCTCCATCAAACCATGTATTTCTGATTAAATAGATACTTATTTACATATAAATGATTTTTGAAAAAAATAAAGAGCAAACTATGACGCAGCTGCAGTTCAAATTTGACCCGCTTCCAGTTGAATCGATGGGAATTTGTCTTTTTCACCAGAGGTGGATCAAAATTTTTAACACCCAACCATTTTGTCAATTGTGCATTAAATATGGCCTAGTATTTTATAAAATTGATTAGGTCCAATTTTGCAACAAATATATGGTAGGTCCTTCACAAAAAAAACTCATTTCAGGCACTCGGAAAATGAAAAATGTATTTTCCGTGCAAAGAAAATGAAAACTTCCTTAGGCAAAATTGTTTGGAATTCCAAGATGCACCCTTGTGCACAATATGAGATCATTTGAACAAACTATGCCAAGAATGTGGCCATAAGATTGATCATTTGGCTTGAAAGCCATGAATCTTCACGCATGATAGCTCATTTCTGAGAACACTTTTTTAAAATAATTGCCGTATTGCAAGTTTGTTATTTTTCCTGGTAACTTGGCCACATATAATGACACAATGCGAAGGTTTCCCAATTATTTGATTTTTTTTGAATTTTTTATGCCCGTTTCAAAATGCGGTCAAAACGGCGGGAATGACCGTTCCTAGCTAGTGGTTGAATCTTGGAATTTTTTTGGTGTTTCTATGATTAAATAGATACTTATGTACCTAAAAATGATTTTTGGAAAAAATAAAGAGCAAACTACAAGGCAGCTACAGTTCAAATTTGACCCGCTTCCACCTGAATAGACAGAAATTTGTCTTTTTCACGAGAGGTGGATCAAAACTTTTTATACCCAAACATTTGGTCAATTGTGCATTAAATATGGCCTAGTATTTTATAAAAATGATTTGGTCCAATTTTGCAACAATTATTTGGTAGGTCCTTCACAAAAAAACCTCATTTGGGGCACTCGAAAAATGGAAAATGGTTTTTCCGTGCATAGAAAATGAAAACTTCCTTAGGAAACATTGTTTGCCATTCCAAGATGCACCCTTGTGCACAATATGAGATCATTTGAACAAACTATGCCAAGAATGTGGCCATAAGATTGATCATTTGGCTTGAAAGCCATGAATCTTCACGCATGATAGCTCATTTCAGAGAACAATTTTTTAAAATAATTGCCGTATTGCAAGTTTGTTATTTTTCCTGGTAACTTGGCCACATATAATGACACAATGCGAAGGTTTCGCAATTATTTGATTTTTTTGAATTTTTTATGCCCATTTCAAAATGCGGTCAAAACAGCGGGAATGACTGTTCCTAGCTAGTGGTTGAATCTTGGAATTTTTTTGGTGTTTCTATGATTAAATAGATACTTATGTACCTAGAAATGATTTTTGGAAAAAATAAAGAGCAAACTACAAGGCAGCTACAGTTCAAATTTGACCCGCTTCCACCTGAATAGACGGAAATTTGTCTTTTTCACGAGAGGTGGATCAAAACTTTTTACACCCAACCATTTGGTAAATTGTGCATTAAATATGGCCTAGTATTTTATAAAAATGATTTGGTCCAATTTTGCAACAATTATTTGGTAGGTCCTTCACAAAAAAACCTCATTTGGGGCACTCGAAAAATGGAAAATGGTTTTTCCGTGCACAGAAAATGAAAACTTCCTTAGGAAACATTGTTTGCCATTCCAAGATGCACCCTTTTGCACAATATGAGATCATTTGAACAAACTATGCCAAGAATGTGGCCATAAGATTGATCATTTGGCTTGAAAGCCATGAATCTTCACGCATGATAGCTTATTTCTGAGAACACTTTTTTAAAATAATTGCCGTATTGCAAGTTTGTTATTTTTCATGGTAACGTGGCCACATATAATGACACAATGCGAAGGTTTCCCAATTTTTTGTTTTTTTTTGAATTTTTTATGCCCGTTTCAAAATGCGGTCAAAACGGCGGGAATGACCGTTCCTAGCTAGTGGTTGAATCTTAGAATTTTTTTGGTGTTTCTCTGATTAAATAGATACTTATGTACCTAGAAATGATTTTTTGAAAAAATAAAGAGCAAACTATGAGGCAGCTCCAGTTCAAATTTGACCCACTTCCTACTGAATCAGCGGGAATTTGTCTTTTTCACCAGAGGTGGATCAAAACTTTTGACACCCAACCATTTTGTCAATTGTGAATAAAATATGGCCTAGTATTTTCGAAAAATGATTTGGTCCAATTTTGCAACAAATATATGGTAGGTCCTTCACAAAAAGAACTCATTTCGGGCACTCGGAAAATGGAAAATGAATTTTCCATGCAAAGAAAATGAAAACTCCCTTAGGCAACAATGTTTGGAATTCCAAGATGCACCCTTGTGCACAATATGAGATTATTTGAACAAACTATGCCATGAATGTGGCCATAAGATTGATCATTTTGGCTTGAAAACCCTGAATCTTCACGCGTGATAGCTCATTTCTGAGAACTATTTTCTAAAATAATTGCCGTATTATAAGTTTATTATTTTTCCTGGAAACTTGGTCACATATAATGACACAATGCGAATGTTTCCTAATTTTTTGATTTTTTTTGAATTTTTTATGCCCGTTTCAAAATGCGGTCAAAACGGCGGGCTTGACCGTTCCTAGCTAGTGGTTGAATCTTGCAAAACTTTTGATGTTTCTATGATTAAATAGATACTTATGTACCTAGAAATGATTTTTTGAAAAAATAAAGAGAAACGATGAGGCAGCTCCAGTTCAAATTTGACCCGCTTCCTACTGAATCGGCTGGAATTTGTCTTTTTCACCAGAGTTGGATCAAAACTTTTGACACCCAACCATTTTGTCTATTGTGAATCAAATATGGCCTAGTATTTTCAAAAAATGATTTGGTCCAATTTTGCAACAAATATATGGTAGGTCTTCACAAAAGGAACTCATTTCGGGCACTCGGAAAATGGAAAATGAATTTTCCGTGCAAAGAAAATGAAAACTCCCTTAGGCAACAATGTTTGGAATTCCATGATGCGCCCTTGTGCACAATATGAGATCATCTGAACAAACTATGACATTCCAAAATGCACCCTTGTGCAAAAAATAAGAGACACAAATTGAAAAAACACAATAACATAAGCTTGAAAAAGTATTTGATGTGCTCCACATGTGCTATGATTGTGAATTATAAAATTGATGTGATCCAAATTTGCAACATATATTTGCTAAGTTCTTTATAAAAACATCATTTTGGACACTTGAAAAATGATTCTCTTACAAAAAAATCATATCTTAGAACACTTTTTTTAATGATATTAACATTATTCAAAGTTTGTTATTTTTACTGAAAAGTACTCCCTCCATCCCATAATATAAGAATGTTTTTGACACTACACCAGTGTTAAAAACGTTCTTATATTATGAGACGGAGGGAGTAGGTCACACTTGGTGACATAATGCGAAGGTTTTTTTATTTCTATATTTTTTTAAATTTCTTAGGTGGTCAAATAGCAGACATGATTCAAAATCTTGTTTTCAATCGATTACGACCAATTTAAATGGTCTTAACATCATCAAAGGGGATACTGTGTTCTGATTGGTCTAAAATCAGCTCACGCGGATCATGGATTAAGCACCGTCGGATGCGCCCGGATCCAACGGCAGCCCACGCCCCCCCCCCCGTCGCTCTCACCCCCTCCCAAATCGCCGCTGCCGCCTTCTCCCTCCCAGATCCAATCCAAGTCAGAGCCCCCGGCCTCCATCTCCATTCCTACGCGCGTCGGCCACCTCGCTCCGGCGGAGCTCGACCCCCACCCCCAAGCGAAGCTGCTCCACCCTCTCCCGCGAGGGTCTTGAGTTTACCCCATCCCCTCCGCCGGCGAGCCTCTCTGCTGCCCGCGCGCACACAACCTCTGCCCCCTGTTGCTCTCCCTGCTGGCCCTCCTCCCTCGCCCCGGCCCCCTCCTCCGCCTCAACCGGCCAGCGCGCCGCCATGACCGGCCAGCCCAAGCTCGCGTCGCCCGCTTCGTTCGCCGGATCTGGCCGCCTCTCTCTCTTCCCCTACTCTCTATTTCTCATGATTTCTCTATCTGAATCTCTCTCTCTGCAGGCACCCATGAAGGCAAAGATGGATCCTCACCGACGATGAGGATGCCTGTACTACTCAGGTGGTAGCTACCACGGCTTCTTCTTCTCCAAGCTTCGGCCCCGGCCATGGCAGGGACGATCCAGTCCGTGAAGTCCCGCCAGATCTTCGACAGCCGCGGCAAACCCACCGTCGAGGTATGCCGCACGCGCCCATCCCCCGTCCATCTCCCCGATCTGTATGTTGTGGTCCGGTTCGATTAGATCTGGTAGGGCGGGCGTACGCAGCAATGGCTTGTTTTCGATCTGGTGATTCGGCCGTCGTCGGGCCCGTAGGTTTCTGACACGCTAGATTCGAGGTGTTTTGGGTGGGTGGGACGGTAGGTTGGTAGGATGCGGATTACAGCTGCCCCTCGGCCAGTCTGGGAATTCCATGGGAGCACGCTGTATCGAAGAACGGCAAATGCCAACAGCGTATGGTTTCAGTCGCTCAAGTTTTCTTCTGCATATGATTCGTTCTCTTGCCTATCAATCGGTGACCCCAGCATTCGGTCTGGGATCTCAATGCAGAAATAGGATTGATTGCTTGCCACATTTTCCCATCATCTATATTCTAGGCAGTTGAGCATGCAAATCTGGGGTAGGCTCCAATGCTTGGTATCTGGGAATATGCAAGTTATGATTTCAGGTGAAGTTACGATTCAGTGAGCGAAATAGAAACAATCAGTTTGGCCTGAAAGTATACACTTTTCCCATCAATTTTGTCACTTCTCTTACTAGAATGTGCAGACTTTAAAGACCTGCACGATTCTTTGGATACATCCAGGCACCTGTGTATTATCTTGTTGTAATAGCAAGTTCCGTAGCTCTATCATTATGTTTAGCCTCGTACGCCTCCGCTCCGTGCTTCATGTGTCAACAGTGGATTCTACTAGTTTGATTAGGCAAACCAACCATACATTTCTTGTGTTTTCTAGTCTGCTAAATCTGCAGCTTCGAGGAACTGTCGGACGCTGCCTGCTTGTCATGCATTTTGTTATTATCGTCGCTCTCTCCTTTTCAACCTTAAAATTTGGTTTGGTTCCTGAGTTCCTGACTAGTGAACGCACAAACTCTTGTTTATATCATTATTTACTGAATGTTATTGTATTATTTTTGTTGAACTAATCTTGTCTGAATCATCCCTTTTCTGTAGGTCTTTATGAAGCTTTGGAACTAAGGGCCGATATATGGATCTCATTACTTGGGAAAGGGTGTTTCCAAGGATCCATTTGAGCGAATTTTATATTAGCATGGATAACGAATTCCTGAGCTACAGTCTTAAGTAATTCTGTTACCTAGTTAGTGTTGGTGTAGTCTACCGTCGCTCACATCTTTTGGTCTAACATATCTGTAGTCTAACTATGTTGGTATGCATGATACCTTGCTACTCTGTTGCCCTGACATTTTTGCATGGTTGTTTTGTGCTGCTGGCCTAATTAAACAAGATAAATATGTATACTTCTTTGAGATAGAAATTCCATGCATGTTTATGAGGCACAAATTCTTTGAGATAACCATAACTGTACTAAAGTGGAAAATCATTATCTTCTTTGTTCCTGACTATAAAAATTGATGCATGTGCCCTGTTCTAAAGTGGAAAATTATTGATAGCTTGTACTACTCATCTGTTCTAATATTTCCCTTGACTGACATGTGATGTGGTTCCCTGCCATGGATGAGCTACAGCCGGATTAGCTAGGGTCAATTTCTGTTGCTGCTAATGCATATTGATCCATATGTTCTTGTTTCTGTACACATGGGCAGCTTACACCTAACTGACTGACTGACTGTTGATTTGTTCGAGCTGGTTTGTGTTGTTGGCGATCATCTAGCTACTGATTTGGTGCTGCAAGTTAGAGTGCCTACTGTTCTGTGTTGTAGAAGACTACTAAATTATCTAGTTTGCATCCCTTTGATGTCATGTATGCTACAGATTTGTTGCAGGTAATTAGAATATTGTAGGTTCAGTACTAACGTGGCATAATCCATTGGAATAAATTAGATGGGAATATATGGTAGGTTTAGTACAAACGTGGCTTAATCCATTGGAATTTTTGTTTCCAATGGGACAATCAGAATGTTGTAGGTTTAGTACATGACATCATGGAAGCTTGTTCATGTTCTGTCCTTCCTATTCTGATCTGCCGGATACTAGAGTTCATGTCTGTACATAGCTCACTGCTCACTGCGGCACTGAAGCACAAATAGTTAATTACACGATGCACATAATCATGCCAGGTAGCTAGTATATAGCTCACTTGCTAGTACACGCCAGTAGTCAATTACACAGGTTCTCCTCGGCTAGAACAAGCATAGAAGCACATGATGCATCACTAAACAAAAGTTCAGTTTATACTAATAAATTATCACAATAGTACTACACTCAGTACAGTCTGCATTTCATTTGTACAATTAAATTTTGTTTATAGATTCAGTTTATAGTGATACGCTAGTGCAGTACAGTCTTTGCCTTTTGTTTATACAGTTAAATGTTGTTTATATATCTAGCTTGTACTGATGAACTTGCATGGTCTCTACCTGTTTATACTGTTAAATTTTGTTCTATAACTTCAGCTTTTGCTGATAAAATTGCACAGAGCATAGTACAGTCTCTGCCTTCTGTTATACTAATAATTGTTGTTTAGTTCTAATTCCTTTTCCACTGTACAATTGTATAGATGCAGTCCCACTCACAAGGAAGGCACACATGTAGCATGGCCTCTGCCACGGTGGCTAGATGTTGTACAGCAGTACAGGTGTGTGTCCTGATTTACATGCTCACCGTTGTACATGTTGCTTTCTGTTTGGAGTCTATGATGTAAGTGATACTGAGATGCTCATGGGGGAGGTCGTTGTTTATGTGCCGTTGGTCCTCGGAATTGCATGCATTTTCTATTTTTAGAGTTGTTATGTATGTGAAAGATTCCATGTTCATTACATGCTAAATCTTTAACTCCTGGATATTCTGTAGTTGCTGTCTGATCTGTTGTAGTAGTTGATCTGATATTCTGTAGTTGCTGTCTGATCTGCTGTAGTAGTTGATCTGATTTGCTGTAGTAGTTGATCTATTTTTAGAGTTGTTGTGTATGTGAAAGATTCCATGTTCACTACATGCTAAATCTTTAACTCCTGGATATTCTGTAGTTGTTGTCTGATCTGCTGTAGTAGTTGATCTGATATGATGTAGTTGTTGTTGATTTGGAGTAGTTAATGTTGCCGATACTATATGTTGTACTGTTGCTGATCGGATCTGCTTTTGCTATTGCAGGAATGCTGGATCAGCTGCTGCTGCTCGCTGCAGGATCTGGTTATCAACCTGAGATGTTGCTTCTCAAGTCATGGTGACGACAGGGGATGCTCTGCTGAGCTGATCCAACCTGGGATGATGATGGTGATCTGTTGCTCAACAAGGTCATGCTGCTTCATTCAGCCTCTACAAACATTTACAAGAGCTCTAGGCTGGAAGTGAAGAAGTCAGAAGTATATTTGTAGTATGATAGTATCTTGGTGAAATGAACGATGTAAAGATTATGCTATTACAAGAGCTCTAACCTAGGACAACCTGAGAAGTATATTTGTAGTATTTTGGCTAATTGGCATGTGCTTTGATAATTTTCATCAGTTTACTATTCTCATTGACATAATTGTTTCAAATTGTGGAAGTTGAAACTTGGGCCATTGTTAATTAGAACCTGAGAAGTGGAACCTAGTAGTATTTGGCATTTACCAAATAATATTCACCTGAAAGGCTGAAAATTAAGGAAATTGACAAAAAAAGGCCGAGGTCAAAAAGAAAAATAGATGAGACCCAAAAAGAAATGGACCGCAGAAAGGCTGAGGCCCAAAATCACTGCACGAAGCTTAGGGAACAAAAAGGCTGAATTAATGGGCTCGGCCCATGTAAAACACCCAATTGGACCGGGCTGAATCTTGTGCCACGTTAGATTGCCACGCTGGATGCCTACGTGGCCTAGGGAGGTTGCTAGTGACCAAAACGCCACAGTAGATGTATTTTGGTCATAAACGTCTTCGACCATTCCAGAAGAAAGGTCGCTACAGTCAGTTTACGACCGCCAGCTTTTGACCTTCTGTTTTTGGTCACAAAAAGGTCGCAAATGGAAATTTGTGACCTTTCAGTGACCAATAGTGGTGGTCACAAGTTGACATATTTCTTGTAGTGTATGAGAAGTTTGATTCCTTATGATTGTTTTGAGATATGAAGATGGTGATATTAGAGTCATGCTAGTTGAGTAGTTGTGAATTTGAGAAATACTTGTGTTAAAGTTTGTGATTCCCGTAGCATGCACGTATGGTGAACCGTTATGTGATGAAGTCGGAGCATGATCTATTTATTGATTGCCTTCCTTATGAGTGGCGGTCGGGGACGAGCGATGGTCTTTTCCTACCAATCTATCCCCCTAGGAGCATGCACGTAATACTTTGCTTTGATATCTTGTAGATTTTTGCAATAATTATACGAGTTCTTTATGACTAATGTTGAGTCCATGGATTATACGCACTCTCACCCTTCCACCATTGCTAGCCTCTCTAATACCGCGCAACTTTCGCCGGTATCATACACCCACCATATACCTTCCTCAAAACAGCCACCATACCTACCTATTATGGCATTTCCATAGCCATTCCGAGATATATTGCCATGCAACTTTCCACCGTTCCGTTTATTATGACACGCTTCATCATTGTCATATTGCTTTGCATGATCATGTAGTTGACATCGTATTTGTGGCAAAGCCACCATTCATAATTCTTTCGTATATGTCACTCTTGATTCATTGCACATCCCGGTACACTGCCGGAGGCATTCATATAGAGTCATATCTTGTTCTAAGTATTGAGTTGTAATTCTTGAGTTGTAAGTAAATAAAAGTGTGATGATCATCATTATTAGAGCATTGTCTCAAGTGAGGAAAGGATGATGGAGACTATGATTTCCCCACAAGTCGGGATGAGACTCCGGACAAAATAAAAAAGAAAAGAAAAAAAAGAGGCCATAAAAAAAGAGAAAAGGCCCAAATAAAAAAATAAAAAATAATAAAAAATGAGAGAAAAAGAGAGAAGGGGCAATGCTACTATCCTTTAACCACACTTGTGATTTAAAGTAGCACCATGATCTTCGTGATAGAGAGTCTCCTATGTTGTCACTTTCGTATACTAGTGGGAATTTTACATTATAGAACTTGGCTTGTATATTCCAATTATGGGCTTCCTGAAAATGCCCTAGGTCTTTGTGAGCAAGCGAGTTGGATGCACACCCACTTAGTTTCTTTTGTTGAGCTTTCATACACTTATAGCTCTAGTGCATCCGTTGCATGGCAATCCCTACTCACTCACATTGATATCTATTAAGGGGCATCTCCATAGCCCGTTGATACGCCTAGTTGATGTGAGACTATCTTCTCCTTTTTGTCTTCTCCACAACCACCATTCTATTCCACCTATAGTGCTATGTCCATGGCTCACGCTCATGTATTGCGTGAAGATTGAAAAAGTTTGAGAATATCAAAAGTGTGAAACAATTGCTTGGCTTGTCATCGGGGTTGTGCATGATTTAAATATTTTGTGTGGTGAAGATAGAGCATAGCCAGACTATATGATTTTGTAGGGATAACTTTATTTGGCCATGTTATTTTGAGAAGACATGATTACTTTGTTAGTATGCTTGAAGTATTATTATTTTCATGTCAATATTAAACTTTTGTTTTGAATCTTATGGATATGAATATTCTTGTCACAATAAAGAAGATTACATTGATAAATATGTTAGGTAGCATTCCACATCAAAAATTCTGTTTTTATCATTTACCTACTCGAGAACGAGCAGGAATTAAGCTTGGGGATGCTGATACGTCTCCAACGTATCTATAATTTTTGATTGGTCCATGCTATTATATTATGTGTTTTGGATGCTTATGGGCTTTATTAAACACTTTTATATTATTTTTGGGACTAACCTATTGACCCAAAGCCTAGTGTCAGTTCCTGTTTTTGCCCTTGTTTCAGTGTTTCGAATGAAAGGAATATCAAACGGAGTCAAAACGGAATGAAACCTTCTGGAGAAGTTAATTTTAGAAGGAAAGCAACCCGGGAGACTTGGAGTCCACGTCAAGAAAGAAACGAGGAAGCCATGAGGTAGGGGGGCGCGCCCACCCCCCAGGGCGCGCCCTCCACCCTTGTGGGCCCCTCGTGGCTCCCCTGACGTACTTATTCCTCCTATATATACCCATATACCCTAAAACGATCGGGGAGCAGAATAGATCGGGAGTTCCGCCGCCACAAGCCTCTGTAGCCACCAAAACCCAATCGAGACCCTGTTCCGGCACCCTGCCGGAGGGGGGGAACCCTCACCGGTGGCCATCTTCATCATCCCGGTGTTCTCCATGACGAGGAGGGAGTAGTTCACCCTCGGGGCTGAGAGTATGTACCAGTAGCTATGTGTTTGATGTCTCTCTCTCGTGTTCTTGATTTGGCACGATCTTGATGTATCGCGAGCTTAGCTATTATAGTTGGATCTTATGTTTCTTCTTCCCCTCTACTTTCTTGTAATGGATTGAGTTTTCCCTTTGAAGTAATCTTATCGGATTGAGTCTTTAATGATTTGAGAACACTTGATGTATGTCTTGCCGTGCGTATTTGTGGTGACAATGGGATATCACGTGATTCACTTGATGTATGTTTTGGTGATCAACTTGCGGGTTCCGCCCATGAACTTATTGATAACCCACAAGTATAGGGGATCGCAACAGTTTTCGAGGGTAGAGTATTCAACCCAAATTTGTTGATTCGACATAAGGGGAGCCAAAGAATATTCCCAAGTATTAGCAGTTGAGTTGTCAATTCAACCACACCTGGATAACTTAATATCTGTAGCAAAGTATTTAGTAGCAAAGTAATATGATGTAGTGGTAACGGTAACAAAAATAACGGAAGCAAAAGTAATATTTTTGGTGTTTTGTAGTGATTGTAACAGTAGCAACGGGAAAGTAAATAAGGGAAGAACAATATAGGAAAAACTCGTAGGCATTGGATCGGTGATGGATAATTATGTCGGATGCGATTCATCATGTAACAGTCATAACATAGGGTGACACAGAACTAGCTCCAATTCATCAATGTAATGTTGGCATGTATTCCGAATATAGTCATACGTGCTTATGGAAAAGAACTTGCATGGCAATTTTTGTCCTACCCTCCCGTGGCAGCGGGGTCCTAATGGAAACTAAGGGATATTAAGGCCTCCTTAATAGAGAATCAGAACAAAGCATTAGCACATAGTGAATACATGAACTCCTCAAACTATGGTCATTGTTGTGGATTTGTCACGGCAGATGTCCTTAGTGTCAGGACTTAATCGCGAGGCCCACGCATCTATGTGGTAGCTTGAGAGGGGTTGAGCGGAATCGAGAGACGCAACACAAGACAAGAATTTAGACAGCTTCGGGCCCCGGGAAACATCATCCGGTAATAACCCTACATGCTGTTTGTGGCTAGGTCTCATTATGATCATCAGAGAGTCGCCGGTAAGCCGGCTCTTTGTATCTAGCCCTAGAGATTGTTTCTTGCTTCCCCCTCTTTCGGGAGCCCTGCCCCTCCTTATATAAGTTGAAGGGCGGGTTCCATGTGGAGTCCTATTAGGATTAGGACTAGTCTATTACAAGTGGAATCCTAGTCTGCCCCCTTAAGGGAAAACTCATTATGCCTTTCCTCGTAAATCGACCCACCATAACATGAGCCGGCCTTCTGGGCCTTGGGCCTAGTCTTCTATCTGACCCACCGTTAAGGCCATCCGTGAGTCGTCGGGCTCGTGAGTCGTCTGACCAGTGAGCTGCCAGACCCGTGAGTCGCCAGTCCTCCGGCGAGTTGAAGCGCCAAGCCCGACCGGGTCATACTTCCGGCCGGGTCATACCGCGGGGTATATCCCCGACATTAGCCCCCAGTTTAATTTGGATTTATCCATGTTAAACTGATCCTGCAAAATAACTCAAGAACAAATTTGACAGGTTATGCTCTGGGTTAAATATTTTCCTGAGTCGGGACCTGATTATCCTTAAGTCCAATTGTCATTTCCTTCATCTAGAAAATCCGGGTCAATAAGCCAGCTTCATACTCAATTTGTTGATGTTGGTTTCTCATAGAAAAATATTGTGAAGAATAATCCACATGAGTCGGCCTCCAAAGCGCCAGCTTAAAAAATATTGGTCTTCAAATACTCATCTGATATTCAGCCGGCTTGAAGATGTAAAACTTGCCGGTTTATCATTACCAAATTTGCCGGGTTATAAAACAGACGATGTCGGGTCATAATTGTTGTTGACACCGGGTCATGTAATTGATCTTCCTGATTTGCTCAAAACTGATAATTTGAAGATGTTCCTCCTTTATATGCATAATACGTGTAGCCCCCAAGTCTTAAGAGGAGAACATAGTGATAGCTTAAGACTTGCTCCAATATAAGTGTTGCAACCTTTGAAGAAATCCGGTTTGTTCATCTCAATCATTAGTCATAAACTGAATATTCCACAAATGTAGCCCCCAAGTGTCGGGTTGTCATGCTTGCAACAATCTAGGACTTGTAATTGCTTTATGCTTATAAAAACTTCAACCAGTGTAGCCCCTAAGTGCCAGGTAATTATGCAATAATGAGCAGGGACTTTATAAATATGATCATGTAGATTTGAACAACAACATGTAGCCTCCAAGGGCCGGCTCGGTAAGATAATACTAAGCTGGGACTTTATATAAACTTCATTGAAAATAACATCATATGATTTAACTCCCATCATGGGGCTTGAACCCACGTCTACAAAGTTAAGAGCTTTGTGCTTTACCAACTGAGCGGTGGATTCTTCAATATAATGGATTAAGACTTTGTGTACCTTGAATTGTTGACAGGAGCAATTGGTAGCCCCCAAGGGTCGGCTCATTACAATGGAATGAGTCGGATTTTCAATAAGTTCATCAAAAAATGACTTTACATTAGCCCCCAAGTGCCATGGTGCATGCTGGCAGTGACATGGGACTTGCATATTCAATGTAATCTCAATTTGAATAATGTAGCCCCCAAGTGCCGGGTCGTAAGCCTGCAGCGACTCGGGACTATTCCTTCCATTGTAGAATAAACCATATCCATTGAGAAAATAATAGCCATTGCGCCAAAGCGTCTTTGAATACCTTATCTATTGACAAGTAAATCCGGAGCCTAAATACCCGGCGGTTCTTGGCCGATGGCGATTTAATACGCCTCCATTGTAAGCCGGAATTTTTATGACACGGCAACTTATAGCCTTTGAGAAAAATCCAGAACGGATAATCATTTTGAAGCATCAACTTTGGTAATGAGATTGAACTTAATCATTTATATGTCATATTTCTGCAAATCCTGCAGAGAGTTTTAACAACATATGCCTGGGCGACTTAGCATCAAAGCCAGGGCGGGTCATGATATCTCACATATAACCACTGTGATATTGAATTTGTACTGCCGGTTTACATGACCTATGCAGTAAGGGTGATAACCCAATCTTTAGAAGCTAATACTTCCAAACAGATGATGATTGTCATAAGCTGGCGACTTATAGTCAAAAGTCAAGCCGGGTTAAGCATAAACCACCTATATACATTTGAGATATAATCCAAAAAAGGTCTCAAGTCTGTCACACCCTAGCTAGTCATGCATCAGAGTGTGTGCATCATGTTTAAAATTCCATTTAAATTGAAATGGGGATTTGTGAAACCCTCAGAATCATTTTTGAAAATGATCCAAATAAAAATTTCTCCAAAAGGGTCCAAGAAAATGCTCATGTTGCTCTCTGAAAATATTGGACAGAGATAAAAATCAAACCAATATTTTTAAGAGCTCATAGGTATTTATTTTGGGCATTTGGAATTAATGCATAAATATTTGCATTGGAAATATATTAATTATATATATTAATATATGTCCAAATATTATGCCAATTATAAAGGAGCTCTGGAATAATATATCTAGCTCCTGCAAAAATTGGCATAAGGTAAATAAATGATTTAATATTTATTTAAATCAAAACAAATGTCAGAAACTAGAAAACAGAAATAATTAAAAAAGGGAGAAGCTTACCTGGGCTCCTCCCTGTGCAGCCCAGCCAGCTGGCCGGCCCAGCCAGCAGGCGGCCCAGCCCGCCTCCCTCCTCTGTCGTCTTCGTCCTCGACAGAGGGAGGGGAGTGTGGCCGGCGCGCGCGCGCGCCACCGCGCCACGCCACCTGCTCGCCTGCCTGCCTGCCCTCCCCTCCTCGCTCGGTGCCCCGGACGACGCCACGCCCTCCCCCCTGCTCTCTCTCACTCTCCCTCAGTTCCTCCCTCCTCTCCCTCGCTCTCTCTCTCACACGGCCGAACACCACCATCGCCGCCGTTCGCCATAGCAGCCGTCACCGGCCACCCCTCGCTCCCCCGACTAGCCCAGAGGCTCCGCCGCGACCCCCACTACCTCCCCACCGCTCCACGGGTCTCCGGAAGCCCTGCATCGCCGCCTACGTCGCCGTTCCCCCCCTCGGCCACCGGAGGTCATCGCCGTCGATTCGCTGCACTCCGGCCGTCCCCGAGCCCGCTAACCATCCCTGCAGCTCCGCGGTGAGCCACTGATTCGATTCCCCCTTGCCCCGTCGTCCCTAGCCTCCTGTAGCTGCCGCCCCCTTAAGCTCCGAAGCTCGACGCCGCCGGCGATGTCGCCGTCGTGGCCACGGTCACCGTAGCGCCCAACCGAGCACACCCACGTCCTCACCGCACCGCGTAGAAGCCATAGGTGCCAACCCCGCATCCCCGCAGCCGTTGTAGCCTCGACCCCGAGCTCAACCGAGCTCCGGCAGCCGCCACGGTCGTCGCCGTCGACGGTACAGGCCACCCCAGGCACGGCCACCACCACCGTTCGACGCGCGGGAGCAAGGGCTCTCCAACGAGCCCAAGCACGGCCTCGCCCGTGCCCTGTAGCGCGATCCCGCATCGCGCCGCCGTCTCGGGCCTCGCCGGCGTCATGTCGCCGGTGGGTTTGACCCACCTTGACCACGGCAGGAACCCCCCTGTGTCCCTGACAGGTGGGCCCAGCCCTGTAGCTAATTAGGATTAGCACTAACCGAATCAGTTAAATTAACTACCCCCCCTGACACTGACTAGTGGGCCCCAGCGCCACTAATCCCTAATTAGGATTAATTTAATCCTGTTAAACCCCCCTGTCACTAACATGTGGCCCCCACACGTCAGGTTTGACCCCAGCCAGCCGCGGTTGACCACTGACGTCATGCTGACGTCATGCTGGCGCAATATATATATATATTTTTGGATTTAATTTAAATCAGGAAATTCCAGAATATTATTTAAACTTCAAAAATTCATAACTTTTATTCTGTAACTCCAAATTGGACAAATTATATATGAAAAATGATCAGAAAAATCCAAGCTATCCATATGTACTATTTTCATGCATGATCAAACAAGTTAAATTGATGTTTTAAGCAGAACAAGGAAAAGCACTTTAAAAGGCCATGTTTGAGTTTGAAATTTGAATCTTTGATTCAAATTTGTTCAAACCCTTCTGGTTTTAGTTGCATTAGCCCAACACACTCATATTGCTATGTTTCATGCATGCATCATATTGTTGCACATTGTTTGGTGATGGTTGTGTATCGGTGTCCTTTGCGACAGGTTCTGCCTCCGAGGAGTACCGTGATTACCCTAACGAAGAACCGTATCAATGCATCGAACCATCAGGCAAGCAACCAACCATTTGATCATATCGATACAATCCCATGTTCTCGCTCCTGCTCTCTTTTACTGCATTAAGACAACGCGTTTCAAACTGCTGTGTGCTACGGTAGTTGAACCCATTTCCTCTGCATGACCTGTCATTGCCACAGTAACTAGATGAAACCCACTAGCATGTGTAGGAGTTGTTTGAGCCATATGTATGTGTTGTTCCTACCTTGCTATGCCTGCTATGCTTAGAGTCGTGTCAGGTCTGGTTCATCTGGGTGATGGGCTAGAGTGAAATGTTTATGTCGGTAATGAGAGTGGTGTGGTGAACACGATTTGGTAAAGGTATCGATGAGAGGCCATGTAGGAGTACATGGTGGGTTGTTTCATTGAAGCCGACCTTAAGCATTGAGATCTGTATGTGTGATTTAAGAATCAGCTACTACCATGCATTGGGCCCGAAACCAATGGACCCTCTCGGCTTCTTATTCACCCTAGTTCTCCGTCCAGGAGTTGCAAGTAGTTTCTGGTGTTTGTAGCCTACTGGAGGCCGTGGACAGCGCTGACCGTAGGGGTGGGCTGTGATGCGGTAGGTACGTGGCCGGGTGTACCGAATACCCGTTAGGTATCTCGGGAACCCTGTTCACATCGTTCGGGGCCGTATGGGAAACCTCGGCCGGACTCCCTGCGGATGGAACCTGAATAGGCGATAAACCTGGACTGGAGGCTTAGGTGATTAGGTAGGTCGTGGCCGACACCCACGTTGGGCTCCCGCTTGAAGGTTGCCGAGTACATGTCGTGTAAACGACGGTAAGTGGTGAGAGCGTGTATGAAGAAGTACACCCCTGCAGGGTTAACATGATCTATTCGAATAGCCGCGTCCGCGGTAAAGGACTACTTGGTTGCCTATACAGTTCATAGACAAGTAAATGGAAACTGTTAAAAGCCTCAAGATAAGTGTGAGTGCCAAGGATGGCTCTTCCGTAGGAAGACGGAGGTGGATCCTCGGTAGTGTATTGGAGTGGTGAGTAGTGGACTCGTGTGCGCAAAACCATTTCAAGTTGGAGTATCGTAGGATAGTCTAGCCAAGAGTCAAAGCTGGCTTGCTGCAATAACTCCACCAACCCTTCTTGATAATATGCATGTATGTAGGATCTGATGTAAGTCTTGCTGAGTACCTTTGTACTCATGTTGCTATAATCTACATTTTACAGAAGACGCTGCAACCCCTTCTGATGGGTTCTATGTAGACGTTGACATCAACGAGTAGGCTAAAGGCCCAGGTGGTGACCCTGAGCTTGTGAAGGACCATGTAGTACAGCTAGGCTTTCCAAGCCTCTTTTATTTTACTAGTTGTCTGTACTCAGACAAGTTACTTCCGTTGCTGGTTTGTATGACTGTATGACTTGAATGTTGGGTCGTGTGACCCGTACCTTTGTGTATGTGATGTATGGCTCTCTGAGCCTTAAATAAAGTACTTGTGTCGTAGAGTCATGTTGTGATGCTTCGTTGTATTTGCACATATCGAGCATATTGTGTATATGATTGAAATGCTTGGTATGTGTGGGATCTGACTATCTAGTTGTTTATCTTTAGTAGCCTCTCTTACCGGGAAATGTCTCCTAGTGTTACCGCTGAGCCATGGTAGCTTGCTACTGCTCTGGAACACTTAGGCTGGCCGGCATGTGTCCTTCTTCGTTCCTGTGTCTGTCCCTTCGGGGAAATGTCACGCTTTGAGTACCGGAGTCCTGTTAGCCCGCTACAGCCCGGTTTACCGGAGTCCTGCTAGCCCAGTGCTACAGCCCGGACCCACTTGCTGATGACCGACACGTTCGAAGCTGGGTCATGGATGCCTGTCCCTATAAGTCTGTGCCACTTTGGGTTTACGACTAGTCATGTCAGCCCGGGCTCCTTATCATATGGATGCTAGCGACACTATCATATACGTGAGCCAAAAGGCGCAAACGGTCCCGGGCAAAGGTAAGGCGACACCCGTGGGGATACCGTGCGTGAGGCCGCAAAGTGATATGAGGTGTTACCGGCTAGATCGATGTGACATCGAGTCGGGGTCCTGACAAAGTCACACCCAAAATTGCTCATAAAAAGACTTAAAAAATTTAAGGCTTCTGATTCGTATACGATCAGAAAACCGTTCCAAAGGGGTTGAGCTAAGATTCGAATACGATCATACAGTCCCCAGTGGCTTTGGCGTTGCCGATCAAGAGGGTACCAACAGCTATGTTCTCTTTGGTTCGAATACGACCTATGTTTGATGTTTGAACAGGAAGCCCCCAAATGACCTTGAGAGTTGTTTAACGACGCTGATTCGAATACGATCCACGTCGGACCCAAAGGGGTTGAGCTATGATTCGGATACGATCAAGAAGCCCCCTAGTGGGATTTGGCAATGTGCCAATCAAAAGGGTACCGACAGCTATGTTCTCTTTGGTTCAAATACGACCTATTTTTGAACAGGAAGCCCCCAAGTGACCATAGAAGCAGGGTACCTATATGTGAGTTGTGCTTTGCAACAGACTCTCTTTGGTCCCTTCAATTTTATCTGAGAACTCAAATTTTGCAAGAGATAAATTTTTGAACCGGAAATTCTTAAACCGGATATTGAGAGTTTCAAAGCTTTGTGAGAGACAAATTTACCTTGAACCAGATTTTAATCCGGAATTCTTCTTTTTAAGCTGAACATTTTTCTAACGGTCTTTAAATTTTCATCAATAGAGAAGTAATCTCATGGTCTGGGTTATTTTTCCCTCCAATGACCCGGAGTTCTTGAATGCATTGAAACCGGCCAATTCTGCCAAGTCATACCATTGTAGCCCCCGAGTCTCAAGACGACTCGAGGTGTTGGCTTGAGATTCTCCATATTTGACCATAGCAGAAGGTGCATATCATTGGCGTTGATAGCGCGATGTGAATCCACAGAAGGTTGAGGTGACTGTGGCGGGTTTTATAAATGATCCCGTATGAGCCGTGTCAGCAACTCGGCCAATGGTTCCTTCCAACTGGCCGTTTGAAGTTTAACCAGACTGTAGTGGCGGCGACTTGTGCGCCTGCCCATTGAGCCATCCAGTGCAGACGGCGGCTGATAATACATGATAATTTGCCTCCAATTTGTTGAAAGAAAATCGGGCTTCCCAAGCAGTGACGTGCTCATACTCAATAACAACTCATGCAGACAGGTTTAGCCCGGTGTGTTGATGTAGACCAGGCCGCGGGAGACGGACGGTAAATACGACCGCAACATATGAGGCGGCACAGACAGATGAACCGGCCGCGGCGTTGTAAACCGGTGTGTACGGGCAAGTTGTCCTCCTTGTTGTAAACCGGCGTGGTCGCGAAAGACGGCCACGACGCTGTAAGCCGGCGCGGTCGCGAGAGACGGCCACGGCGTTGTAAGCCGGCGCGGTCGTGAGAGACGGCCACGGTGTTATAAGCCGGTGCGGGAGTCCGTTGAGTAACGACGACCGCATGTGCCAAAAGATATTGGCGTGCCTACATCCCCGTGGTATAATATCACTTTTTGTCATAAATAATTACCCTGCATAAACAATATTGCAGACCAAGGCAAAGATAAACTTGTTCTTTGACAGAAAACAATGTACTCTAATAAACTTTAAACAGATAGATATCACTTGATTGTCTGGAGACGGATGATCCGTTCCACGAATCAACTTCCAGTACTTGCAATAGGCATTTAGCTACTCTCTCCTGCCTTCGCAAATGCTGATTGGTTACTCATCCCATCGACTCAATATGACCCCCGCGGCTCAACACGGCAGGGGCGGTTCAACATGGCTTCGGCGGCTCAACGCAGCGCGGCGGCTCAATAGCCAGAGGAGATTGTGGTGACGGGCGGCTCAGCAAGGTCGGCGGATTCGGCATTGAGCGACTTTGTCGAGGGCGAGGCCGGCCGTTTATTGCAGCGGGTCGATAAAGCGGCTCTAGACGCGACTATTGACCCGACGACAGGGCGGACGGTGGCTCCGCCGCTTGGAAACGTGGCTGCAGATAGCAATTGAAGACCGAAGGTAATTGAATTTTTAGGTGCACCATTCCATCTTCTTTTCTTTTTCTTTCTTTAGGTGCATGTGCTCAAAATCAAATACTATTGGTGCTTGGGATTTCACGTGGACTAGCCTTCAGCTAGTATTATGGAGTACTAGTAAACTGCTCTACATCCATGTCGGCATCAGCGACTGTACGCTTTGCAATAACAATGATTGTTTAAACGTCGGTTGATGCACAGTTTTCTCAGATCCTTCTTTGAATGATGGAGTAACAGAATCAGCAGGTGGTCTAGTGGCGGGAGCGGAGGATGAGCCTGTTGCGGCGACATTGGCAAACTGCGGCCCCTGGACGGTGGCTGCTCGCGGGCTGGGACGAAGGCGAGAGCGGTTTGACTTGGCCATGTCTGAAACGAAGCACGCCGGCGACTTGACGAAGGACCGCAGTGGTTCAGCAAAGCGGTCGGCATGGGCGGCGAGCCGGCGAGCGTCCTTAGCACGGAGGCGGCGGATAGCCAGCGCAGGTGGCCCAGAGTAGTGGAGATGGAGCCCCGTGGCTTGAGCACGAGGCGAAGCGGCTTAACACGGAAGCGAGGGTCGCAACGCGGTTAGATGCTGAGGCCCGACGGCGACTCGAAGAGACAGCGGTTTAGCGACTTGAGGCCAAGACTGAGGAGGGGAGTCCGAGCGGGAGGCGGCTTGACGGCGACCGGGCGCGGTGCGAGGCGACGCGCGGGTCATGGAAGGAGCACGCGGGCGGCCCGAGCTTGCGAGCCGGCGACTCGTGGGGCGGTTCCTGGCGCGGTTGAGTGGATACGGCAGTATAATCCGGGTCATGGTCAATCTGGTTGACCCACATCTACCTCCCCCTTCCAGTCGTGGCCCCCTTTTTCTTCTTTTTTTTAACGCACCGCACCTGTTCGAGTCCAAGTTGCGAACGGCAATGATGAGGTTGACCGAGTCCTCCTCTTGTCGTTTTGTCCCACGTATGTGCCCATCTGGATATTACATGGAGTAGTAATCAATTCTCGATCTCCGTGCTGGCCATGTAGTAGCACTAGGGCGTTGGATGCTTTAGCACTGGATTCCTCCCTTAAATACTCGATTTTAGTCCATGTAAAACAACTGATGTGATGACTCCCCACGCGTGCTGCTTTACCCTTGATTACTATCCTTGTACTGTTTCCTCTTTGACATGGCTTAGCAATTTTTCCAAAACCTGTACTCGGATAGTGGAGGCGTCAAATCAACGTTGGCAACTTCGTAGCGGCGTACGGCGCACATCCCTAATTCTCATCTCCAATTTTGAATATGGCAGCTCCGGAATCATGATTCTGATCTTAAACGACGAACTTTTTGACCCTGCCGTAATGCAGCTCCGGAATCATGATTCTGATCTTAAACGACGAACTTTTTGACCCTGCCGTAATGCTGTTTCATGCCGGGTTATCCTATACAATTTGTTCTCTGGCTTTTCTTCATCTGGTGAATCACGAGCTTCTTGATTTCTGGAAGAGATCCCTCCAAGAATTCAACATCATCGTGCGCAGGCCACACGGTGGGCACCAACTGTCGTGGATTTGTCACGGCAGATGTCCTTAGTGTCAGGACTTAGTCGCGAGGCCAACGCATCTATGTGGTAGCTTGAGAGGGGTTGAGCGGAATCGAGAGATGCAACACAAGACAAGAATTTAGACAGCTTCGGGCCCCGGGAAACATCATCCGGTAATAACCCTACATGTTGTTTGTGGCTAGGTCTCATTATGATCATGAGGGAGTCGTCGGTAAGCCGGCTCTTTGTGTCTCGCCCTCGAGATTGTTTATTGTTGCTTGTCCCTCTTTGGGGAGCCCTGCCCCTCCTTATATAAGTTGAAAGGCGGGTTACATGTGGAGTCCTATTAGGATTAGGACTAGTCTATTACAAGTGGAATCCTAGTCTGCCCCCTTAAGGAAAAACTCATTATGCCTTTCCTCGTAAACCGACCCACCATAACATGAGCTGGCCTTCTGGGCCTTGGGCCTAGTCTTCTATCTGACCCACCGTTAGGGCCATCAGTGAGTCGTCGGGCTCGTGAGTCGTCTGACCAGTGAGCCGCCAGACCCGTGAGTCGCCAGTCCTCTGGCGGGTCATCGGTGAAGCGCCAAGCCCGGCCGGGTCATACTTCCGGACGGGTCATACCGCGGGGTATATCCCCGACAGTCATCACCGGGAGTGGTCCCGATTATTATCACTATGGGGTTGCCAGATCATAACACATAGTAGGTGACTATAGACTTGCAAGATAGGATCAAGAACACACATATATTCATGAAAACATAATAGGTTCAGATCTGAAATCATGGCACTCGGGTCCTAGTGACAAGCATTAAGCATAGCAAAGTCATAGCAACATCAATCTCAGAACATAGTGGATACTAGGGATCAAACCCTAACAAAACTAACTCGATTACATGATAGATCTCATCCAACTCATCACCGTCCAACAAGCCTACGATGGAATTACTCACGCACGGCGGTGAGCATCATGAAATTTGTGATGGAGGATGGTTGATGATGACGACGGCGACGAATCCCCCTCTCCGGAGCCCCGAACGGACTCCAGATCAGCCCTCCCGAGAGGTTTTAGGGCTTGGCGGTGACTCCGTATCGTAAAACGCAATGATTTCTTCACCTTGATATTTTTCTCCCCGAAAGCAAATATATAGAGTTGCAGTTGGCGTCGGAGGAGCTCCAGGGGGCCCACGAGGTAGGGGGGCGCGCCCTAGGGGGGGCACACCCTCGTGGACAGGGTGTGGGCCCCCTGGTCTTCATCTTTGGCGAGGATTTTTTATTATTTCTGAAAAGTTGTTCCGTGGAGTTTCAGGTCATTCTGAGAAGTTTTGTTTCTGCACATAAATAACACCATGGAAAGTCTGCTGAAAACAGCGCCAGTCCGGGTTAGTTTCATTCAAATCATGCAAGTTAGAGTCCAAAACAAGGGCAAAAGTGTTTGGAAAAGTAGATACGACGGAGACGTATCAACTCCCCCAAGCTTAAACCTTTGCTTGTCCTCAAGCAATTCAGTTGACAAACTAAAAGTGATAAAGAAAAACTTTTAGAAACTCTGTTTGCTCTTGTTGTTGTAAATATGTAAAGCCAGCATTCAAGTTTTTAGCAAAGATTATGACTAACCACATTTGCAATAATTATCAGGTCTCATTTTTACTCATATCAATAGCATAATCAACTAGCGAGTCATAATAATAAATCTCGGATGACAACACTTTCTCAAAAACAATCATAATATGATATAACAAGATGGTATCTCGCTAGCCCTTTCTGAGACCGCAAAACATAAATCCAGAGCACCTTTAAAGATCAAGGACCGACTAGAGATTGTAATTCATGGTAAAAGAGATCCAATCATAGTCATACCCAATATAAATTAATAGTAATGAATGCAAATGACAGTTGTGCTCTCCAGCTAGTGCTTTTTAATAAGAGGGTGATGACTCAACATAAAAGTAAATAGATAGGCCCTTCACAGAGGGAAGCAGGGATTTGTAGAGGTGCCAGAGCTCGGTTTTGAAATAGAGATAAATAATATTTTGAGCCGTATACTTTCATTGTCAACATAACAACTAAGAGATGGCGATATCTTCCATGCTACACACATTATAGGCGGTTCCCAAACAGAATGGTAAAGTTTATAATCCCCCTCCACCAATAAGCATCAATCCATGACTTGCTCGAAACAACGAGTGTCTCCAAGTAGCAACAGTCCCAGGGGGAGTTTTGTTTGCAATTATTTTGGTTTAGTTTGCATAAAGCATGGGACTGGGCATCCCGGTGACCAGCCATTTTCTCGTGAATGAGGAGCGGAGTCCACTCTATTGGGGAACGTAGTAATTTCAAAAAAATTCCTACGCACACGCAAGATCATGGTGATGCATAGCAACAAGAGGGGAGAGTGTTGTCTACGTACCCTCGTAGACCGAAGCGGAAGCGTTGACACAACGTAGAGGAAGTAGTCGTACGTCTTCCCGATCCGACCGATCCAAGCACCGTTACTCCGGCACCTCCGAGTTCTTGGCACACTTCAGCTCGATGACGCTCCCCGGGCTCCGATCCAGCAAAGCTTCGGGGAGGAGTTCCATCAGCACGACAGCGTGGTGACGATCTTGATGTTCAACCGTCGCAGGGCTTCGCCTAAGCACCGCTACAATATGACCGAGGTGGAATATGGTGGAGGGGGGCACCGCACATGGCTAAGGAACGATCACGAAGATCAACTTGTGTGTTCTAGGGTGCCCCCCTTCCCCCGTATATAAAGGAGCAAGGGGGAGGCCGGCCGGCCCTATGGGGCGCGCCAAGGTGGGGGGGAGTCCTCCTCCTAGTGGGAGTAGGACTCCCCTTTCCTAGTCCAACTAGGAAGAGAGAGGGGGAAGGAAAGAGAGGGAGAGGGAGAGGGAAAGAGGGCCCGCCCCCCCCCCCCTAGTCCAATTCGGACTCCTCATGGGGGGGCGCCACCTCCTGGGCTGCTGCCCTCTCTCTCCCCTCAGGCCCACTAAGGCCCAATACTTCCCCGGGGGGTTCCGGTAACCCCTCCGGCACTCCGGTTTTCTCCGATATCACCCGGAACACTTCCGGTGTCCGAATATAGTCGTCCAATATATCGATCTTTATGTCTCGAGCATTTCGAGACTCCTCATCATGTCCATGATCACATCCGGGACTCCGAACAACCTTCGGTACATCAAAATACATAAACTCATAATGAAACTGTCATCGAAACGTTAAGCGTGCGGACCCTACGGTTCGAGAAGAATGTAGACATGACCGAGACACGTCTCCGTTCAATAACCAATAGCGGAACCTGGATGCTCATATTGGTTCCTACATATTCTACGAAGATCTTTATCGGTCAGACCGCATAACAACATACGTTGTTCCCTTTGTCATCGGTATGTTACTTGCCCGATATTCGATCGTCGGTATCCAATACCTAGTTCAATCTCGTTACCGTCAAGTCTCTTTACTCGTTCCGTAATACATCATCCCGCAACTAACTCATTAGTTGCAATGCTTGCAAGGCTTAAATGATGTGTATTACCGAGAGGGCCAAGAGATACCTCTCCGACAATCGGAGTGACAAATCCTAATCTCGAAATACGCAAACCCAACATGTACCTTTGGAGACACATGTAGAGCACCTTTATAATCACCCAGTGACGTTGTGACGTTTGGTAGCACACAAAGTGTTCCTCTGGTAAACGGGAGTTGCATAATCTCATAGTCATAGGAACATGTATAAGTCATGAAGAAAGCAATAGCAACATACTAAACGATCGGATGCTAAGCTAATGGAATGGGTCATGTCAATTAGATCATTCACCTAATGATGTGATCCCGTTAATCAAATAACAACTCTTTGTTCATGGTTAGGAAACATAACCATCTTTGATTAACGAGCTAGTCAAGTAGAGGCATACTAGTGACACTCTGTTTGTCTATGTATTCACACATGTATTATGTTTCCGGTTAATACAATTCTAGTATGAATAATAAACATTTATCATGATATAAGGAAATAAATAATAACTTTATTATTGCCTCTAGGGCATATTTCCTTCACACTCCTCTTGAGAATAACCCGCCTAACATGAAAGATAAGGGCAGCCCTAGTTGATACATGAGCTATTCGAGCATACAAAACAGAATGTTTATTTGAAGGTTTAGAGTTTGGCACATACAAATTTACTTGGAACGGCATGTAGATACCGTATATAGTAAGGTATAGTGGACTCATATAGAATAATTTGGGGTTTAAGGGATTAGATGCACAAGCAGTATTCCCGCTTAGTACACGTGAAGGCTAGCAAAAGACTAGGAAGCCACCAACTAGAGAGCGACAATAGTCATGAACATGCATTAAAATTAATAAACATTGGATGCAAGCATGAGTAGGATATAATCCACCATGAACATAAATATCGTGAAGGCTATGTTGATTTGTTTCAACTACATGTGTGAACATGTGCCAAGTCAAGTCACTTAAATCATTCAAAGGAGGATACCATCCCACTATACCACATCACAAGCATTTTAATAGCATGTTGGCACGCAAGGTAAACCATTATAACTCATAGCTAATCAAGCATGGCACGAGCAACTATAATCTCTAATTGTCATTACAAACATGTTTATTCATAATAAGCTGAATCGGGAACGATGAACTCATCATATTTACAAAAACAAGAGAGGTCGAGTTCATACCAGCTTTTCTCATCTCAGTCAATGCATCATATTTCATCATAATTGCCTTTCACTTGCACGACCGAACGAAGTGAATAATAAAAAGAGTGCACGTGCATTGGACTAAGCTGGAATCGACGAGCATTCAATAAACAGGAGAAGACAAGGCAATATAGGCTCTTGGTTAAATCAACAATAAAGCATAGAGGAGCTACTTCAACAATTTAATTATGGTTTTCTCCTATCGACTCCCAAAGAAAAGAAAAGAAATGATACTATTTACACGGGAAAGCTCCCAACAAGAAAAAGAAGAACGGGAAATATTTTTGGGTTTTCTTTTTAATTACTACTACTACAGCAAGAAAGTAAACTAGCTAGAAGCTACTACTAATTTTTTTTGTTTTTTTCTCAAGGTTTAACAAACACACAAGAAGAAAGCAGGAAAAAGAAAATAAAATAGCATGGATATTACAGTGAAAAAGTATGAGCATCCACATCTAGCAATGAGTGTGTGTAAACATAAATGTAATGTCGGTGGGAAATACGTACTCCCCCAAGCTTAGGCTTTTGGCCTACGTTGGTTCATTGCCAGGGATGGCCTGGCGGATACCCGTAGGTGTAGCTGGGGTCATACTGCGACGAAGAGGACTCTGACTGCCACTAGCTGGCAGCCATCTCCGGATCCCAAAAGTAATCAGATTGTCGTGCAGGCTCAAATTGTGGTTCCGGCTTCGGGGCTGGTGCAGGGTTCCGGTAGGCTTGAACGGCCGCCCACGGAACGAAGATACGGACCTTCAGACAAATTAAACAAAGAAGGAGCAGGCAAAGTAATAGTCTCAGGGTGATGTTTATTAAAAAATAATTTTTATTTAAGCTCCCCTTCCCTGCCCTTAACAATAAAGTCATGCGCTAGCATACTCTTATAATCTAAATAAGCGTTGGGCAACAATTTTTCTTCTTTCTCATAGAGCCTAATAGGTATGTTAAAATGTGCAGCTAGGCGTGAAGCATAAATACCTCCAAAGATGGGGCCCTTAGTACGGTTCAGACTTGACCATTTAGCAATAATTCTGCCCATACTAATAGTGTTATCATGGAATAAACCATGGAACAAAATGATAATATCAGGAACACTAAGGTTTCCACAGTTTCCACAACCAATCAAGCAACAACTAGCAAATATGGCAAAGTAGCGTAAAACAGGAAAATGTATGCGTGTGATTCTTCCATCAGAAACCTTCCTAGTTTCTCCCATAGTAATGATGTCAATAAATTCTTCCACATCTTTACGGTGTGGTTCATCTAAGGTACCCTCAAAGGGTATTTTGCAAACCTTGCAAAATTCAGCCAATGGCATCTTCTTAACAACATCATATAAATGAAACTCTACTGAAGTAGGTGATTCCTTAGGAAAATAGTAGAAGTTTTGTACAAAAGTATTAGTGAGTAAGAGATAGTGATGACGTTGGTCGCGGAGGAAGTCGGTGAGGCCAACATTCTCAGCCAATGAATAGAAATCCTCATAAATCCCGGCTTGTATCAAGAAGTCATCGGAAGGCCATTCACACGGCCGGACCTCCGCGGTACGAGGCAAATTAAATTGGGCCCTCTGTGCTTCTTCATTTTGCTTTTCCTTCGAGCTTCGGCTCGATGAGCCCCTCAAAAGTCTCTTCATCAATTTCTGAAAGATTCTGAAAATTTTAGTAACTTCACACAGAAGTGAATCAAACTCAACAAAATTGATAGCAACTACTCCTATAAGTGCCTAGAGCCTATATCAAGCATTAGAACTACTTGGAACCATATAAATTTGACATGCAAGCTCAAGAACATGGTCACCTATGCAGCACAAATTTGCAATGAATAAAGCACTAGAACAAAAACTAATTGGACCAATGGAGGAGTCACATACCAAGGAACAATCTGCCCAAGCAGTTTTGTGAGAGGTGCTCTGAGCAAGGAGATCGAAAATCACAACAAAGTGAGCTAGAACTCATGCTTAAGCGAGATATTCGTGTTTGTGGGAGGAAGAAGAACTATATGGGTGCAGGAATAAGTGGAGGGGGCCACCGTGGGCCCACGAGGCAGGGGGGCACGCCCTGGGGAGGGGGGTAGGGCGCGCCCTCCACCCTCGTGGCCAGGTGGTTCACCCCCCTGATGTGTTCTCAGTTCCATAAATCCTCAAATATTCTAGAAAAAAATCATATTTCATTTTCAGGGCATTTGGAGAACTTTTATTTTCGGGGTATTTTTTTATTGCACGGATAAATCAGAAAACAGATAGAAAAATAATATTTTTACTTTATTTCAACTAAATAACAGAAAATAGAAAGAGGGTACAGAAGGTTGTGCCTTCTAGTTTCATCCATCTGATGCTCATCAAAAGGAATCCACTAACAAGGTTGATCAAGTCTTGTTAACAAACTCATTCTGAATAACATGGGACCGGAGAAATTTCGAATAACGCTATGTTACCTAAAACGGGGATATGCACATCCCCTATAATAAGAATATCATATTTCTTCTTGACAGTAGGAAGAGGAAATTCAAAACCTCCAAATATAATCGATGGAAATGTTCCAATAGAGTTGATACTATGAACTTGAGGTTGTTTCCTCGGAAAGTGTACCGTATGCTCATTACCATTAACATGAAAAGTGACATTGCCTTTGTTGCAATGAATAACAGCACTTGCAGTATTCAAAAAGGGTCTTCCAAGAATAATAGACATACTATCGTCCTCGGGAATATCAAGAATAACAAAGTCCGTTGAAATAGTAACGTTTGCAACCACAACAGGCACATCCTCACAAATACCGACAGGTATAATAGTTGATTTATCATCCATTTGCAAAGATATTTCAGTAGGTGTCAACTTATTCAAATCAAGTCTACGATATAAAGAGAGAGGCATAACACTAACACCGCCTCCAAGATCACATAAAGCAGTTTTAACATAATTTCTTTTAATGGATCATGGTATAGTAGGTACTCCTGGATCTCCAAGTTTCTTTGGTATTTCACCCTTAAAAGTATAATTAGCAAGCAAGGTGGAAATTTCAGCTTCCGGTATCTTTCTTTTATTAGTGACAATATCTTTCATATATTTAGCATAAGGATTCATTTTGAGCATATCAGTTAATCGCATACGCAAAAAGATAGGTCTAATCATTTTAGCAAAGCGCTCAAAATCCCCATCACCCTTTTTCTTGGATGTTTGGAAGGAAAAGGCATGGATTTCTAAACCCATGGCTCCCTTTCTTTACCATGTTTCCTAGCAACAAAGTCTCTCTTGTCATAACGCTGATTCTTTGATTGTGGGTTATCAAGATCAACAGCAGGTTGAATTTCTACATCATTATCATTACTAGGTTGAGCATCATCATGAACATTATCATTAACATTTTCACTAGGTTCATGTTCATTACCAGATTGTGTTTCAGCATCAAACATAGGGATATCATTTGGATTCTCAGGTGGTTCAGCAATAGGTTCACTAGAAGTTTGCAAAGTCCTATCATTTTTCTTTTTCTTCCTTTTAGAAGAACTAGGTGCATCAATATTATTTCTCTGAGAATCTTGCTCAATTCTCTTAGGGTGGCCTTCAGGATACAAAGGTTCCTGAGTCATTCTACCAGTTCTAGTAGACACTCTAACAGCATAATCATTTTTCTTACTATTCATTTCATTGAGCAAATCATTTTGAGCTTTAAGTACTTGTTCTACTTGAGTGGTAACCATAGAAGCATGTTTGCTAACAAGTTTAAGTTCACCTCTAACATTAGCCATATAATCACCCAAGTGTTTAATCATATAAGCATTTTGTTTTAATTGTCTACCAAAATAAGCATTGAAATCTTCTTGCTCAACCATAAAATTATCAAACTCATCCAAGCATTGGCTAGCAATTTTAGCAGGAGGGATTTCAGCTCTATCACATCTATAGAGAGAATTTACCTTTACTACATGTGTCGGGTTATCAAGACTAGGAGGTTCTTCAATAGGTAATGGATCAAGATCATATGTTTCTTCAACAGGAGGTATATTAAGACCATGTATTTCTTCAATAGGAGGTAAATTCTTAACATCTTCAGCTTTAATACCTTTTTCTTTCATAGATTTCTTTGCCTCTTGCATATCTTCAGGACTGAGAAATAGAACACCTCTCTTCTTCGAAGTTGGTTTAGGAATAGGCTCAGTAATTGGAGCAGGAGCTGGCTCGGGAAGTGCCCAATTATTTTCATTTGTCAACATATTATTCAATAGAATTTCAGCTTCATCCGGTGTTCTTTCCCTGAAAATAGAACCAGCACGACTATCCAGGTAATCTCTGGAAACATCGGTTAGTCCATTATAAAAGATATCAAGTATTTCATTTTTCTTAAGAGGATGATCAGGCAAAGCATTAAGTAACTTGATAAGCCTCCCCCAAGCTTGTGGGAGACTCTCTTCTCCAATTTGCACAAAGTCGTATATTTCCCTCAAAGCAGCTTGTTTCTTATGAGCAGGGAAATATTTAGTAGAGAAGTAATAAATCATATCCTGGGGACTACGCACACAACCAGGATCAAGAGAATTAAACCATATCTTAGCATCACCCTTTAATGAGAACGGAAATATTTTAAGGATATAAAAGTAGCGAGATCTCTCATCATTAGTGAACAGGCTGGCTATATCATTTAATTTAGTAAGATGTGCCACAACAGTTTCAGATTCATAGCCATGAAAAGGATCAGATTCAACCAAAGTAATTATATCAGGATCAACAGAGAATTCATAATCCTTATCGGCAACACAGATAGGTGAAGTAGCAAAAGCAGGGCCAGGTTTCATTTTATCTTTAAGAAATTGCTTATTCCATTCAACTAATAACCTCTTGAGCTCATATCTATCTTTGCAAGCTAAAATAGCTGTAGAAGATTCCATATCAAAAACATAACCCTTAGGAATAACAGGAATATCTTCATCATCACTTTCATCAATATAATCAGTTTCGATGATTTCTTTCTCTCTAGCCCTAGCAATTTGTTCATGAAGAAATTCACTAAGGGGCATAGTAGTATCAAGCATAGAAGTAGTTTCATCATAAGTATCATGCATAGCAGAAGTGGCATCATCAATAACATGCGACATATCAGAACGAATAGCAGAAGCAGGTTTAGGTGTCGCAAGCTTACTCAAAACAGAAGGTGAATCAAGTGCGGAGCTAGATGGCAGTTCCTTACCTCCCCTCGTAGTTGAGGGATAAATTGTTGTCTTAGCGTATTTCAAGTTCTTCATAGTGACCAGCAGATATAAATCCCAAGTGACTCAAAGAATAGAGCTATGCTCCCCGGCAACGGCGCCAGAAAATAGTCTTGATAACCCACAAGTATAGGGGATCGCAACAGTTTTCGAGGGTAGAGTATTCAACCCAAATTTGTTGATTCAACACAAGGGGAGCCAAAGAATATTCTCAAGTATTAGCAGTTGAGTTGTCAATTCAACCACACTTGGATAACTTAATATCTGCAGCAAAGTATTTAGTAGCAAAGTAATATGATAGTAGTGGTAACGGTAACAAAAGTAATGGAAGCAAAAGTAATATTTTTGGTGTTTTGTAGTGATTGTAACAGTAGCAACGGGAAAGTAAATAAGAGAAGAACAATATAGGAAAAACTCGTAGGCATTGGAACGGTGATGGATAATTATGTCGGATGTGGTTCAGCATGTAACAGTCATAACATAGGGTGACACAGAACTAGCTCCAATTCATCAATGTAATGTAGGCATGTATTCCGAATATAGTCATACGTGCTTATGGAAAAGAACTTGCATGACATCTTTTGTCCTACCCTCCCGTGGCAGCGGGGTCCTAATGGAAACTAAGGGATATTAAGGCCTCCTTTTAATAGAGAACCAGAACAAAGCATTAGCACACAGTGAATACATGAACTCCTCAAACTATGGTCATCACCGGAAGTGGTCCCGATTATTGTCAATTCAGGGTTGCCGGATCATAACACATAGTAGGTGACTATAGACTTGCAAGATAGGATCAAGAACACACATATATTCATGAAAACATAATAGGTTCAGATCTGAAATCATGGCACTCGGTCCCTAGTGACAAGCGTTAAGCATAGCAAAGTCATAGCAACATCAATCTCAGAACATAGTGGATACTAGGGATCAAACCCTAACAAAACTAACTTGATTACATGATAGATCTCATCCAACCCATCACCGTCCAGCAAGCCTACGATGGAATTACTCACGCACGGCGGTGAGTGATCATAAACCCACAATTCATCAGTCTCAACAAACACACCGCAAAAAGAAGATTACATCGAATAGATCTCCATGAGAGAGGGGGAGAACATTGTATTGAGATTCAAAAAGAGAGAAGAAGCCGTCTAGCTACTAACTATGGACCCGAAGGTCTGAGGTAAACTACTCACACTTCATCGGAGAGGCTATGGTGATGATGTAGAAGCCCTCCATGATCGATTCCCCTTCCGGCGGAGCTTTGGTACAGGCCCCAAGATGGGATCTCGTGGATACAGAAAGTTGCGGTGGTGGAATTACGTTTATGGCTCCGTATCTGATCGTTTGGGGGTACGTAGGTATATATAGGACGAAGGAGCACATCGGTGGAGCTTCGAGGGGCCCACGAGGCAGGGGGGCGCGCCCTAGGGGGGCGCCCTCCACCCTCGTGACCGCCTCGTGGCTTTCTTGACGGAGGGTCCAAGTCTCCTGGGTCTTATCTGATGAGAAAATCACGTTCCCGAAGGTTTCATTCCTTTTGGACTCCGTTTGATATTCTGTTTCTTCGAAACACAGAAATAGGCAAAAAATTAGCAATTCTGGGCTGGGCCTCCGGTTAATAGGTTAGTCCCAAAAATAATATAAAAGTGGAAAATAAAGCCCAATATAGTCCAAAACAGTAGATAATATAGCATGGAGCAATCAAAAATTATAGATACGTTGGAGACGTATCAGTGAGCATCATTGTCGGTGTCAAAACCGGCGGATCTCGGGTAGGGGGTCCCGAACTATGCATCTAGGCGGATGGTAACAAGAGACAAGGGGCACGATGTTTTTACCCAGGTTCGGGCCCTCTCGATGGAGGTAAAACCCTACTCCTGCTTGATTAATATTTATGATATGGGTAGTACAAGAGTTGATCTACCACAAGATCGGAGAGGCTAAACCCTAGAAGCTAGCCTATGGTATGATTTTTGTTTTGTCCTACGGACTCAAACCCTCCAGTTTATATAGACACCAGAGAGGGCTAGGGTTACACAGAGTCGGTTACAATGGTAGGAGATCTCCGATTAATAGGTTAGTCCCAAAAATAATATAAAAGTGGAAAATAAAGCCCAATATAGTCCAAAACTCAACAGTAATTACCACTCCGGGTTATCTTGGGGGTGCCATGGGCATCCCCAAGATTAGGCTCTTGCCACTCCTTGTTCCATAATCCATCAAAAGAATTTACCCAAAACTTGAAAACTTCACAACACAAAACTCAACAGAAATCTCGTGAGCTCCGTTAGCGAAAGAAAACAAAAGACCACTTCAAGGTACTGTAATGAACTCATTATTTATTTATATTGGTGTTAAACCTACTGTATTACAACTTCTCTATGGATTATAAACTATTTTACTAGCCATAGATTCATCAAAATAAGCAAACAACACACGAAAAACAGAATATGTCAAAAACAGAACAGTCTGTAGTAATCTGTAACTAACGCAAACTTATGGAACTCCAAAACTTCAGCCAAAATAGGAAGACCTAGGCAATTTGTTTATTGATCATCACCAATTGGAATCACCATTTTATCACGTTCTGGTGAATTTTAATAATTGTATTCGTGAACCGAAAGTTTCTGGAAATTACAGCAAGATCAAATAACTATCATCCAAGAAGATCCTATAGGTTTAACTTGGCACAAACACTAATTAAAAGATAAAACCACATCTAAACAGAAGGTAGATGGATTATTTAATCCTAAACATAAACAAAAACAAAAAACTAAAATAAAATTGGGTTGCCTCCCAACAAGCGCTATCGTTTAACGCCCCTAGCTAGGCATAAAAGCAAGGATAGATCTAGGTATTGCCATCTTCGATTTTCAACTTTTTAGCAGGATCAAGCTCGAATCCGGGAGGTTCTTTACGTTTCCCTTCATATTCTGAAATTTTTAGATCTAAAGAATCCAACCGCTTATTTCAAAGAGTAATCAACATATTCATGCGGTGGATATTTCCACTAACGTTCTTAAGTGGTTCAAGAGACTTTTGTAAGATCTTAGTAACTTCACAATTTTTTTCAAAAACTTGTGTCTCTTCCTTGTTAGAATGAGGCCCCTTTTGTAGAGGTAGTGTTCCCACTGTACCTTCTATAATTTCAAGCGCAATATGGGGATCAATTTCAATAAAGTTGCCTTTAGCAACGCAGTCCCAAAGTTGTCTATGAGACATACTTAACCCAAGATAAAAATTGCGAAGAAAAATTCTCAGATTAACTTCAAAGGTACAATTGCGATAAGACTCCATTATTCTCAACCAGGCATCTTTTAAGTTTTCTCTTTGTCTTTGTTTGAAGTGAAAGACTTCAAACTCGGGGGACAATGGAGTGGATAAGGGACTAGCCATAACGACAAGCAAGCGAGAGAAAGGAAAACGGAAAAGAGAGGGAAAATAAAACGGCAAGGGTGAAGTGGGGGAGAGGAAAACGAGAGGCAAATGGCAAATAATGTAGTGCGGGATATAGGGATTGTGATGGGTACTTGGTATGTTGACTTTTGCGTAGACTCCCCGGCAACGGCGCCAGAAATTCTTCTAGCTACCTCTTGAGCACTGCGTTGGATTTCCCCGAAGAGGAGAGGATGATGCAGCAAAGTAGCGTAAGTATTTCCCTCAGTTTTTGAGAACCAAGGTATCAATCCAGTAGGAGGCCACGCTCGAGTCCCTCGTACCTACACAAAACGATAGCTCAACGCAACCAACGTGATTAGGGGTTATCAATCCCTTCACGGTCACTTACGAGAGTGAGATCTGATAGAGATGATAGATAATATTTTCGGTATTTTTGGTATATAGATGCAAGGTAAAATAAAAGGCAAAGGTAAAAAGCAAAGCAAATGTAAAGTGATTGGAGATTGATATGATGAGGATAGACCCGAGTGTGTGAACAAATTACTGTGAGATTGATATAATAGTGGCTTCTCTCAAGAGCATAAGTATTTCTATGGTGGGTGAACAAATTACTGTTGAGCAAGCATAGTTATGAGAATATCTAGGTATGATCATGTATATAGGCATCACATCCGAGACAAGTAGACCGACTCGTGCCTGCATCTACTACTATTACTCCACTCATCGACCACTATCCAGCATGCATCTAGAGTATTAAGTTAATGAAAACAGAGTAACGCCTTAAGAAAGATGACATGATGTAGAGGGATAAATTCATGCAATATGATATAAACCCCATCTGGTTATCCTCGATGGCAACAATACAATACGTGCCTTGCTTCCCCTTCTGTCACTGGGAAAGGACGCCGCAAGAGTGGACCCAAAGCTAAGCACTTCTCCCATTGCAAGAAAAACCAATCTAGTAGGCCAAACCAAAGTGATAATTCAAAGAGACTTACAAAGATAACCAATCATAAATAAAAGAATTCAGAGGAGATTCAAATATTGTTCATAGATAAACTTGATCGTAAACCCACAATTCATCGGTCTCAACAAACACACCGCAAAAAGAAGATTACATCGAATAGATCTCCACGAGAGAGGGGGAGAACATTGTATTGAGATCCAAAAAGAGAGAAGAAGCCATCTAGCTACTAACTATGGACCCGAAGTTCTGAGGTAAACTACTCACACTTCATCGGAGAGGCTATGGTGATGATGTAGAAGCCCTCCGTGATCGATTCCCCTTCCGGTGGAGCTCCGGAACAGGCCCCAAGATGGGATCTCGTGGATACAGAAAGTTGCGGCGGTGGAATTAGGTTTTTGGCTCCGTATCTGATCGTTTGGGGGTACGTAGGTATATATAGGAGGAAGGAGTACGTCGGTGGAGCTTCGAGGGGCCCATGAGGCAGGGGCACGCCCTAGGGGGCGCCCTCCACCCTCGTGACCGCCTCGTGGCTTTCTTCACGGAGGGTCCAAGTCTCCTGGGTCTTTTCTGATGAGAAAATCACGTTCCCGAAGGTTTCATTCCGTTTGGACTCCGTTTGATATTCCGTTTCTTCAAAACACTAAAATAGGCAAAAAACAGCAATTCTGGGCTGGGCCTCCGGTTAATAGGTTAGTCCCAAAAATAATATAAAAGTGGAAAATAAAGCCCAATATAGTCCAAAACAGTAGATAATATAGCATGGAGCAATCAAAAATTATAGATACGTTGGAGACGTATCAGGCATCCCCAAGCTTAATTCCTGCTCGTCCTCGAGTAGGTAAATGATAAAAGAGAATTTTTGATGCGGAGTGCTACTTGGCATAATTTCAATGTAAATCTTCTCAATTGTGGTATGAATGTTCAGATCCGAAAGATTCAAGACAAAAGTTCATATTGACATAAAAATAATAATACTTCAAGCATATTAACAAAGCAATTATGTCTTCTCAAAGTAACATGGCCAAAGAAAGTTTATCCCTACAAAATCATATAGTTTAGTCATGCTCCATTTTCATCACACAAGAATGCTCTCATCATGCACAACCCCGATGACAAGCCAAGCAATTGTTTCATACTTTAATAATCTCAAACTCATAAACCTTCACGCAATACATGAGCGTGAGCCATGGATATAGCACTATGGGTGGAATAGAATATGATGATGGGGGTTATGTGGAGAAGACAAAAAAGGAGAAGATCTCACATCAACGAGGCTAATCAATGGGCTATGGAGATGCCCATCGATCGATGTTAATGCAAGGAGTAGGGATTGCCATGCAAGAGATGCACTAGAGCTATAAATGTATGAAAGCTCAACAAAATAAACTAAGTGGGTGTGCATCCAACTTGCTTGCTCACGAAGACCTAGGGCACTTGAGGAGGCCCATCATTGGAATATACAAGCCAAGTTCTATAATGAAAAGTTCCCACTAGTATATGAAAATGACAAAACGAGAAACTCTCTATCATGATGATTATGGTGTTACTTTGAAGCATAAGTGTGGCAAAGCATAGTAACATTGTCCCTTCTCTCTTTTTCTCTCATTTTTTTGGGCCTTCTCTTTTTTTATGGCCTTTCTCTTTTTCTTTATTCTTCTTTTTATTCCTCACTTGGGACAATGCTCTAGAGAATGATGATCATCACACTTCTATTTATTTACAACTCAATGATTACAACTCGATACTAGAACAAAGTATGACTCTATATGAATGCCTCCGGCGATGTACCGGGATATGCGATGGATCAAGAGTGACATGTATGAAAGAATTATGAACGGTGGCTTTGCCACAAATACTATGTCAACTACATGATCATGCTAAGCAATATGACAATGATGAATGTGTCATGATGAACGGTATGGTGGAAAGTTGCATGGCAATATATCTCGGAATGGCTATGGAAATGCCATAATAGGTAGGTATGGTGGCTGTTTTGAGGAAGATATAAGGAGGTTTATGTGTGAAAGAGTGTATCATATCATGGGGTTTGGATGCACCGGCGAAGTTTGCACCAACTCTCGATGTGAGAAAGGGCAATGCACGGTACCGAAGAGGCTAGCAATGATGGAAGGGTGAGAGTGCGTATAATCCAAGGACTCAACATTAGTCATAAAGAACTCATATACTTATTGAAAAAATCTACTACTATTACTCCACTCATCGACCGCTATCTAGCATGCATCTAGAGTATTAAGTTAATGAAAACAGAGTAACGCCTTAAGCAAGATGACATGATGTAGAGGGATAAATTCATGCAATATGATATAAACCCCATCTTGTTATCCTCGATGGCAACAATACAATACGTTCCTTTCTGCCCCTTCTGCCACTGGGAAAGGACGCCGCAAGATTGGACCCAAAGCTAAGCACTTCTCCCATTGCAAGAAAAACCAATCTAGTAGGCCAAACCAAACTGATAATTCGAAGAGACTTACAAAGATAACCAATCATACATAAAATAATTCAGAGGAGATTCAAATATTGTTCATAGATAAACTTGATCATAAACCCACAATTCATCGGTCTCAACAAACACACCGCAAAAAGAAGATTACATCGAATAGATCTCCACGAGAGAGGGGGAGAACATTGTATTGAGATCCAAAAAGAGAGAAGAAGCCATCTAGCTACTAACTATGGACCCGAAGTTCTGAGGTAAACTACTCACACTTCATCGGAGAGGCTATGGTGATGATGTAGAAGCCCTCCATGATCGATTCCCCTTCCGGCGGAGCTCCGGAACAGGCCCCAAGATGGGATCTCGTGGATACAAAAAGTTGCGGCGGTGGAATTAGGTTGTTGGCTCCATATCTGATCGTTTGGGGGTACGTAGGTATATATAGGAGGAAGGAGCACGTCGGTGGAGCTTTGAGGGGCCCACGAGGCAGGGGGGCGCGCCCTCCACCCTCGTGACCGCCTCGTGGCTTTCTTGACGGGGGGTCCAAGTCTCCTGGGTCTTATCTGATGAGAAAATCACGTTCCCGAAGGTTTCATTCCGTTTGGACTCCGTTTGATATTCTGTTTCTTCGAAACACTGAAATAGGCAAAAAATTAGCAATTCTGGGCTGGGCCTCCGGTTAATAGGTTAGTCCCAAAAATAATATAGTGGAAAATAAAGCCCAATATAGTCCAAAACAGTAGATAATATAGCATGGAGCAATCAAAAATTATAGATACGTTGGAGACTTATCAGTGAGCATCATTGCCAGTGTCAAAACCGGCGGATCTCGGGTAGGGGGTCCCGAACTATGCATCTAGGCGGATGGTAACAGGAGACAAGGGGCACGATGTTTTTACCCAGGTTCGGGCCCTCTCGATGGAGGTAAAACCCTACTCCTGCTTGATTAATATTGATGATATGGGTAGTACAAGAGTAGATCTACCACGAGATCAGAGAGGCTAAACCCTAGAAGCTAGCCTATGGTATGATTGTTGTTTTGTCCTACGGACTCAAACCCTCCAGTTTATATAAACACCGAAGAGGGCTAGGGTTACACAGAGTCGGTTACAATGGTAGGTGATCTACATATTCGTATCGCCAAGCTTGCCTTCCACACCAAGGAAAGTCCCATCCGGACACGGGACGGAGTCCTCAATCTTGTATCTTCATAGTCCAGGAGTCCGGCCAAAGGTATAGTCCGGCTATCCGGATACCCCCTAATCTAGGACTCCCTTAGTAGCCCCTGAACCAGGCTTCAATGACGACGAGTCTGACGCGCAGATTGTCTTCGGCATTGCAAGGCGGGTTCCTCCTCCAAGTACTCCATAGGATATTTTGAACACAAGGATAGTGTCCAGCTCTGCAAAATAAGTTCCACATATTGCCATGGAGAGAATAGTATTTACACAAATCTAATCTGCTGACGTATTCTGTAGCGTGACATCACACCACGGCCAAGCCTTCATTTGAATCGTTTTGTTGTCCCACCTTAGTGCGTTTAGCGAGGCGGTTTCCTTGGCACGTCTTGTCGAAGCAGAGATCGTGTCCCCCTATTCCGGGATTCTCATCAATACGGGCGTGGGTAACCCAACCGCGCCATTGATTACAACGCTTGGGAGATAAGCGAGTTTTACCAGGCTGGTGGGGACGCATGGTTGCGTCCACCCATATAAGGGGATAAGGATCCACCTTTTCACCTACGCCTTCTTCCTCCTTCGCCTATCCACTTTCGCGCACTCGAGCTCCAGCGCCCAAGTCCGCATTCCCCACCTCAACCTTTCTCCAGCCATGTCCGGAGCGGGAGGCAAGTGGATGGTCTCCTCCGTCACGGAGGGACACATCAAAAAGCTGGGGAAAGCCGGATACTTGTCCAACGACATCATGCGCCGGCTCCCTAACAAGGGGCAGCTCATCCCCACCCCCATGCCCCATGAGAGGGTGGTATTCCTCCCCCATTTCCTCCGCGGACTGGGCTTCCCTCTTCACCCATTTGTCCGGGGGCTCATGTTCTACTATGGACTAGATTTCCCCGAACTTCGTCCTCAACATCTCGGCGTTTATCGTCGTGTGCGAGGCCTTCCTCTGCATCCGTCCCTATTTTGGCCTATGGCTCAAGACTTTCAATGTCAAGCCAAAGGTGGTGCACGGCAACCAGGCGGAGTGCGGAGGCGCCATGGTGGGCAAGATTCCCAACGTCCTATGGCTTGAGGGCTCCTTCGTGGAGACCCTAAAGGGGTGGCAATCGGGGTGGTTCTACATCACCGAGCCGCGTGACCCTGAATGGGTCGCAGCCCCCGTGTTCCGATCCGGACCCCCTACGTGGCTCACCTCCTGGAAAGAGACGGGCCTGTCGTGGGTAAAAAAGGAGAGCCGACCGGACTTTAGACATGCATCCAGAATCTGGTGAACAAGAAGCTCAAACTTGTCAATGTAGTCCAGGTTATGCTCATCCGCCGGATCCTCCCGTGTCAACAACGGGCTTTCAACCTGTGGGAGTTCGACCCGGCGCAGCACCAAACTCTGAGTAGGCTCTTCGACACGACGTACGAAGATGCCTGGAAGGCGCTATTCAATGGCGCCGAGGCTCCCGCATCCGCTACTGAGGATCACGGTTCAGCATGCAGCGTCACGCTAACACGGTAAGCTGTTTTTACCTTTTACAGGATATTTGTCTTTCATAGTTTAACTCTATGCGGGATCTAAACTCCCGTGCCTTTGACAGGAATGGTTGGAGAAGGCCGAACAGATTAGCTGTTCGGCCCCTCTACCCAAAGACCCAGCCGATGCTCGCTTGGCGAAGCTGCTGGCTCCGGCCCCTTATGTGGTGCCGGAGAAGAAGGTCAAGAAGAAGACCACGGGAACTCAGAAGAGTTCCCGGTGCTTGGTGGTATCGGATTCATCATTCGATGACTCCGAGACGCACTCCTCCCGTGAAGACGAGGAGGAGGAAGAAGAGGCCTCTCCCCCTCCAGTGGGGGGAGGAAAGGAAAGGAAGGCCGCCCCAACTGGGGAGGCCGGAGGGTCCAAGAAGGGGAAAACCCTTCCTCCGGACTACTCCACCAACGCCGACGACGGCGAAGAGGAGTGGTCGCTCAGGGCCAAGCCCCTGGCGAAGTCGTGAGTATTTGGACACCAGAGTAATTCATAGTGTTCCTCCATTGCACAACTTCTCCTTATGCCGAATAATTATGCAGTCCGCCCAAAGACCGGCTCGACGTGTCGTCGAGCGGTTCCCTGGATTCGTTGGATGTGAATTCGCTTCCGACCGCTACCTTCCCCCGCCCTACGGACGACGCCGAGGTGCTGTCCCAACAGGTTCCAAGCCAGGAGGAGGTGGTCCTGGAGGCGTTGCAAGGCGACCTCCCGGACTCCAGGTGCCCAGGGGACAAAGCCCCCAAGGGCTCCAAGTCCAGCGCTAGGCTAGACACCGCACCGGAACCTTCAATGGTTCTGGAGTCCGGCAGGTGGACCCAAGTAAGAAGGGAAAGCCTACGACGCCGGTGACCTCCACCCAACTGGAGGCACCGGATAACTTGCTGGAGGTGCTCAACGGCGCCTCCATCGACGAGGAGCATCATACTGTAATGAGTACGGTGATCCATAAGGTTCAGTCCGCCAAGAGCGGACTGACTGAAGCCTGTGCTAGCCTTTTAACAGGCTTTGAGGTAAGTAAAGAATATGTAAAAATATTACCGCATAGACAGTAGCCCCTGATGCTCTGTTTGGCGTTCGGAAAGAAAAGCCGAATAGAGGATCTAATAACATTCGCACGAGTCTAACAAAAGTAAGTCAATATGCGTATGCAGGCTTCGCTGCTGGCCTCCGCCGCACTGACTGCGGAGGTGGCCACGCTGAAGCAAAACCTCGAGCGGTCCGAGAACGAGCTCGGTCATGCCAAGAAGCAGCTCGAGGAGAAAGAAGGTAAGCGATACCTTACGTAAGTATATAGAAAAGATGTGGTTGCAAAAAATGACAGGATCAACGTGCTATAACAGGGGCCACGACCAAGGTGGCGACCCTGAAGAAAGCGCCGTCCGAGGCCGAAAACAAAGCGGCCGCGGAGCGCGTGGAGCGAGGAAAGCAGGAGGCGCGGGTGGAGGAGGTGTAGAAAGAGCTCCAGGCTCTCGTGAAAAAACACGAGAGTTTGGAGCTTGACTCAAAGATGCGAGCGTCAGAGCTCGTGGCAGCCCTCGATAGCGCCAAGTCTGCCAAGGCCGAAGCCCAAAAGGCACTCCAAGAAATTGAGGCGATGAAGAAGATAGCGGCGGGTAAGGCATTCATTATGCAAAGCAAGCACGTGAAGGTGAATTACTTGTTACTTACCCGAGTCTGGAGCTCTCTAGGAGCATTCGCAGATTTGCCCCGCAGTGTGTCAGATGCCGCCGCCTACTACCAAGCCAAGGAGGGGAGCTCGACGGAGAAGGTGTTCTGGTCTCACTATGCTGAGGCCGGACACCCGGTGCCCTTGAGCGACCAGCTGAAGCAAATGGTCGAGCTCCACAAGTTGGCCGAACAGGCCATGAAGGGTCTCATAGTCCGGCTGTGGCCTGGAGAGGCCATGCCTGGGAGCTACTTCGGGCTGGTGAGGCGGCTGGTGGATGCCTGTCCATGGCTTGAAGTCATCAAGCGCTCTGTATGCATCGAGGGTGCCCGTAGGGCCCTTGCCCATGCTAAAGTACACTGGGGCAATATGGATGCTGAGAAGCTGGTGAAGGATGGGCCATCGGAGGGCAAGGAGCATCGCAAGCCCGAGATGTATTATGAGGGCGTCCTGAAGGGTGCCCGCCTTATAGAGGATGAATGCTCCAAAGATGTAATTTTTGAGTGAACTCGTATTTTATGATCATGTACGCTGAAAACTTGTTCATATGCGCTAAGCAACGCTTTTTGAATTTAAAATATTACCTTATGTGCGGCTGTTTGTTAAATCTGAGAGATGGCGAGTCGTCGGTTTCAGCCCCCGTGCCACGAGTGCTGGGGTGTTCGGGATAAACCTGAGCGTTCTTGTTCCCATGTTTGGGTCCTTCGAGGGAGGCGCTCAGCACAATGAACAAGGCAACCAGACTATCATGCTTGAACACTCTCACTTAGCCATAGAATTCTATAATTTTAAATTTCAGCGAAGCCCCTAGTGTTCGGAAGACCGAGTTCGGGGCGCTATCCACGCCTAGGCCGGACAAAGCTGACTCCTCGCTCTAAGCGGCATAAGTCTTTAGGGACTCGAAACCTCTCGAACAGCGACTAGCTCTCGCCCTATCATGACGGTCAGTTTTAGCTTTCTCCACTGAGGTGCTTAGCCCAGCTCAACCGGGGCACAATCACAGTGGTTCTCCCAGTGCTACCTTAGCTTATATAACGGAATGTAAGGTACCAAAACATGGGAGCCGGGCAAACCCAACTATTGACCCAAGACATGATTCGGAGCCGATGCATATAATGCTATAAGTTCGGGGTACCGCACTTGTGAAAGTGTTCAGACTTCTCACACCATACTTTTGGGGTACTTAAGCCCCTGGCGTATTGGCCGTACCAAAGTGTACGGGTGCAACATATCATTAATGAACATATATTCGTAAAAAGGAGAATGCAATAATAGAGAAAAGCTATGCATTGTTTATTTGAAAAAGCTGCGTTGAAAGCAGAATGATACAAATAGTGCAATAAGCAAGAGATGGGACTATTTAACATGTCCTTTACAGGGGCGAGCTGCGGAATGGTATGCGAAACGGGTATACTGCTTGTTATAGAGACCACCTGGGAGTTCCATAGTGCGTCGTAGCTTTCTGCTTCCCTGGTTGTTGTATCGTTTGTGCGGCAATTGTACTGCCGGACAGACCTTCCGAAGAATGGAGTCCTAAAAGTAAGAGAAAATGAAGAAATCGGCAGCCCCTAGTGCGGTTTAAGCCATGTTTCGGGCATGCCGTGATGGCGCCCCTCCCCTTGTGCCCATGGTATTTCCAGAGCGTAGTTATGTACGCGCAACACTGGTTTCGCAATTTCACGAGGGCTGGGGTTGGGGCCGCATTGCTACGCTTGCTCGGAACGTGCCAGGCGGTCTTGTTGTAGGTTACTCTGGGCGCGCTTGACGGTGTCCGGACGTTTAATGGCCGGACTGGAGAATTTCCTTGAGAGGCTGCTTTGTACTTCCGCTGCAAGAGCCGCCGTATGCTCCTCCGTTCGAGAGCGTTCGGTGTTTCCATTGACCATAATGACTCCTCGAGGGCCTGGCATCTTGAGCTTAAGGTATGCGTAGTGCGGTACCGCATTGAACTTGGCAAATGCGGTTCGCCCGAGCAGTCCATGATAGCCACTGCGGAACGAGACTATGTCGAAGATTAACTCCTCGCTTCGGAAATTATCCAGAGATCCGAAGACCACTTAAAGTGTAAGTGAGCCTGTACAGTTGGCCTCTACACCTGGTATGACGCCTTTAAAGGTCGTTTTAGTGGGTTTAATCCTCGAGGGATCGATGCCCATTTTCCACACTGTATCCTGGTAAAGCAGGTTCAGGCTGCTACCGCCGTCCATAAGGACTCTAGTGAGGTGAAATCCATCAATGATTGGGTCTAGAACAAATGCGGCGAATCCGCCATGACGGATGCTAGTGGGGTGGTCCCTTCGATCAAAAGTGATCGGGCAGGAGGACCATGGGTTGAACTTTGGGGCGACTGGCTCCATCGCGTATACGTCCCTTAGCGCACGCTTCCGCTCCCTCTTGGGGATGTGTGTTGCGTATATCATGTTCACCGTCCGCACTTGTGGGGGGAAACCCTTCTGTCCACTACTGTTCGGCGGCCGGGGCTCCTCCTCGTCGTCGCTATGTAGCCCCTTGTCTCTGTTTTCGGAATTTAACTTGTCGGCCTGCTTGAACACCCAACAATCCCTGTTGGTGTGATTGGCTGGCTTTTCGGGGGTGCTATGTATCTGGCACGAGCGATCGAGTATTCGGTCCAAACTGGACGGGCCCGAAGTATTTCTTTTAAATGGGTTTTTCCGCTGACCGGGTTTGGAGCCTCTGAATCCGGCATTAACTGTTGTATCCTCAGTGTTGTCGCTGTTAATGCGGCGCTTTTGATTGTTGCGACACGACCTGCCACTGTTATCCTTGGTATCCGAATTACCAGGGCTCTTGGTCATGTTATTGCTACGAGCCAGCCAGCTGTCTTCTCCCACACAAAAGTGGGTCATGAGTGTCGTGAGGGCTGCCATAGGTTTCGGCTTTTCCTATCCTAGGTGCCGGGCAAGCCACTTGTCACGGATGTTATGCTTGAAGGCTGCTAGGGCCTCTGCGTCCGGACAGTCGATGATTTGATTTTTCTTGGTTAGGAACCGTGTCCAGAATTGTCTGGACGATTCCTCTGGCTGCTGAATTATGTGGCTTAGGTCATCGGCGTCTGGTGGTCGCACATAGGTGCCCTGGAAATTGTCGAGGAATGAGGCTTCCAGGTCCTCCCAACAACCAATTGATTCTGCTGGCAAGCTGTTAAGCCAATGCCGAGCTGGTCCTTTAAGCTTGAGTGGGAGGTATTTGATGGTGTGTAGATCATCGCCGCGGGCCATGTGGATATGAAGGAGATAATCCTCGATCCATACCGCAGGATCTGTTGTGCCATCGTATGATTCGATGTTTATGGGTTTGAAACCCTCTGGGATTTGATGATCCATTACTTCATCTGTGAAGCATAGTGGGTGCGCGGCGCATCTGTACTGGGCTATATCACGACGTAGCTCAAATGAGCTTTGTCTACTGTGTTCGGCCCGGCCGGACTTACTGTATCCAGCGTGACGGTTATCGTCTCGTGCCGTGGGGCGCCCGCGCGATCCGTAGATCGATTTTGTTTGCCTTGCCTTGTCCTCCAATATATCTCGCAGGTCTGGCGCATTTTCCCGTGCCTTGGTATTTTTGGAGCGGCGCCGGGGTGCGGCTTGAGTGGAGGACCGAGAGGCCTCTCTGTCGCGGCCACGAGGTGGCTGGTCGGCCGCGTCATGCGCCGGTGATGTAGGTTTAGGTGCTTCCTCCTCTAATCGGGGTAGCAACCTACGCTTTGGGTAGCTCTTGGATGGGCGTTCGAGGTCATACTCCTCGGCCGCAATGATTTCAGTCCATCTGTCGGCTAGCAAGTCTTGATCAGCTCTAAGCTGTTGCTGTTTTTTCTTGAGGCTACTCGCCGTGGCCATAAGCCTGCGCTTGAAGCGCTACTACTCGACGGGATCCTCAGGCACGACAAATTCATCGTCGTCAAGGCTTGCCTAGTCTTCGGAGGGAGGCATGTAATTATCATCCTCTACCTCTCTGTCTGCCGCTCTTTCATGAGGGCTTGCTTCTCCATCCTCCTGTGCTGAATCTTGCTGGAGGGGGTTTTCTTCGGCACTGTCCGGAGTGTTATTATCTCCCTTGCCGGAATCACCGTTTTTGCTTTGGCGGGATTTAGAGCGGCGACGCTGACACCGGCGCTTAGGCTGTTTCTTGGAGGGGTCATCCTCCGCTGTTCCATCGCCATCGCCTTCTTTTGGGGTGTCCACCATGTATATGTCATATGACGAGGTGGCTTTCCAGTTCCCTATAGGTGCCGGTTCCTGGTCGTCTCCTGCATTGGTGTCCATACTGTCGATGTCTTCGGAGTCGAAGTCTAGCATGTCGGTTAAATCATCGACAGTGGCTACGAAGTAGGTGGTGGGTGGGCTTCGAATTTCTTCATCATCCGCATCCCAACCTTGCTGACCATAGTCCGGCCAGGGCTCTCCTGATAAAGAGAGAGACTTTAGTGAATTCAGAATGTCGCCGAAGGGCGAGTGCTGAAAGATGTCCGCGGCGGTGAACTCCATAATCGGCGCCCAATCGGATTCGATCGGCAGGGGCGCGGAGGGCTCGGAGTCCGGAGAGGAGTCCGGCTCCTCAGAGTCACGAGCTTCGCAGAGGATGGGGCTGGTGTTCGGCTCGAACGCCATAGAGATTGCAGCCCCCGAGGCGGTGTCTAACCACCCATTGTAGTTGGCTCCGAGCTAAGGGTCGGAGCGGACACGGGTGCAGCCTCCAGGGCACTGTTCGGCGGCAGAGCTAAATCATGCCCCTTGTTGGTGTCAAAACCGGCGGATCTCGGGTAGGGGGTCCCGAACTGTGCGTCTAGGCGGATGGTAACAGGAGACAAGGGACACGATGTTTTTAGCCAGGTTCGGGCCCTCTCGATGGAGGTAAAACCCTACTCCTGCTTGATTAACATTGATGATATGGGTAGTACAAGAGTAGATCTACCACGAGATCAGAGAGGATAAACCCTAGAAGCTAGCCTATGGTACGATTGTTGTTTTTCCTACGGACTAAAACCCTCCGGTTTATATAGACACCGGAGAGGGCTAGGATTACACAGAGTCGGTTACAATGGTAGGAGATCTACATATTCGTATCGCCAAGCTTGCCTTCCACGCCAAGGAAAGTCCCATCCGGACACGGGACGAAGTCTTCAATCTTGTATCTTCATAGTCCAAGAGTCCGGCCGAAGGTATAGTCCGGCAATCCGGACACCCCCTAATCCAGGACTCCCTCAGTAGCCCCTGAACCAGGCTTCAACGACGACGAGTCCAGCGCGCATATTGTCTTCGGCATTGCAAGGCGGGTTCCTCCTCCAAGTACTTCATAGAAGATTTTGAACATGAGGATAGTGTCCGGCTCTGCAAAATAAGATCCACATATTGCCATAGAGAGAATAGTATTTACACAAATCCAGTCTGCTGACGTATTCCGTAGCGTGACATCACACCACGGCCAAGCCTTTATTCGAATCGTTTTTACTGTCCCACCTCAGCGCGTTTTGCGAGGCAGTTTCCTTGGCATGTCCTATCGAAGCAAAGATCGTGTCCCCTTTATTTACGGGATTCTCATCAATACGGACGTGGGTAACCCACTCGTGCCCATTGGTATGTTTTCTCGATCAAAGGCGAGTCCCAAATGGTTACAGGGAGGGCCCTTGGTATTCAACCTCTTATAAAGAGACCAAGGCTGTCACAGCCCTAGATCTTTCTTGTAATTAATTGCATTTGTGAGCATCCATGCATCTTTTTAAATTCAAGGAATTTGAATTGAGGGAATTTTCAAAGCCTCAGAAACATTTTAAAAAAATGATCAACATTAAAATCTTCTCAAATAAGTCCAAGAAAATGTTCCTGTTATTCTGTGAAAATATTGGCAAGAGGTAAAATTCAAACCAGTATTTTTGGAATGTTAGAAATATTTATTTTGGGAATTTGAGTTAATCTAATAATTATTTGCATTGGACTTATATTTATTATATGTTAAATATGGGTCCAATAATTTCAAAAGTTTGTATGTGGCTCTGGACTAGTTCCCTAAGTCTACATATTGAATTTCAGAAGTTTATAAAGTGATTTGGTAGTTAAACCAAATCAAACAAACAGAAAAACAAAAATAGAAACAAAAACAGAAAGAAGTAGAAAGGATAGAAACTTACCTGGCGCGCTTACCTGGCCCGTATCTGTAGCTGGCCCAGCCCACCAGGCCGAAGCGGCGTCTTCAACCTCTGCCAGTAGGCAGAGGCGTGTCGCCCGCGCACGCACCGGACGCCACCTCCTGCTTCCTCTCCCCCTGGTCCCTCTCGCGACGCCAGGAGACGTCCCCGACCTCCACTGCCTCTCCCCTCGCTGTCTAGCCCTCTCCCTCTCCTCTGGATCTCGCTCTCTCGTAGCCCCGAGCAACCCCGAGAACCGTCGTAGCTCGCCGTCGTGCACCGCCGCAGCAACCGCCCACCCGAGGTCTCCTACCGTGTTCCCTGACTCCACTGAGCTCCCCCCCCCCGCATCACCTAGTCAACGGCCACAAGCAGGGAAGCGCCACATTGTCGGGCTCGTGACCGTCTTCCACCTTCGATTGCCGGATGCCGCCGTCGATTTCGTCGCCGTGAGGGCCTCCCCGACCTCACTGTCGACGCCTCTGCAATCACTGTGAGCCCCGCATTCTTTCTCCCCTGTTTCCCCCCCTCGCGCTCGAGCTCTTGCCCTGCCTGCTGCCACACCTGAGCCGCTGCCGCCGCCAAACCACGTCACCGTCCTGCTTCCGGTGACACCCACGCCCACCGCGACCACCCCCCTGATGCAGGCGAACCAGGGATCCATCCTGGTGCCCTCCGCCGCATGTTTAGCCGCCGGAGAAGCAACCCCGCACCACTCCACCGCGTTTGCCGTCGCCGGCGTCAAGCCGCCAGTGGGGTTGACCCTTTTTGACCGGGGGTTTGACCTCCCCCTGGGTCACTGACATGCGGGACCAGCCCGCCTAATTAACCTAGGTTAGCTTAAGTTAAAACGCTAATTAACCCAGTTAGTTAGGTTAGTCACTGACACGCCGGACCCACAGGTTAGCTTAACCTGGGCTGCTCATTGACCTGGAACGTCAGCATGATGTCATGCTGATGAAGTAAACTGTTTTCTGGATTTATTCTAATTTGAAATAACCAGGAAATTCAAAAAATCGATACTAACTTCAAAAATTCATAGAAAATAATCTATAACTCCAATGGAATTAAGTTATATATGAAAAATGATCAAAAAAATCCAAAGAATCTGATTATGGCATTTTCATGCATGTTAGAACAACTTATGACTACTGTTTAGGGCAAACCAAATAAATGACATTTGAATATCCACATGTGGAGTTTGGTTTTGAACCTTGGGTTCAAACCAACTTCATTTAATATGGTTTCTAGTTGCATTAGCTCAAACACAAGCATATTGCCATGTCATGATCATGCATCATATTGTTGCATTGCATTGATTGTGTTCTTTCTCTATTGCTGGTGCTTGTGCCCTCTCGGTAGGCGTGTTCCGACGATGAGATCAATGACACCGATGAAGAGCTATTATTATCTTCAGAAGTGCCAGGCAAGCAAAACCCCCTTGTTCATTCCGATACAATCCCACTCTCTCGCTCCTGCTCTCTTTTACTGCATTAGGACAACAACGATTCAAATGTTACATGTTGCGGTAGTTGAACCCCTTTCCTCTGCATGACCTGTCATTGCCACAGTAAATAGATGAAACCCACTAGCATGAGTAGGAGTTGTTTGAGCCTTGATGTGCCTACTCATTCATGCTTGTTTGTCATGCCTGCTACTGCTTAGAGTTGAGTCAGGTCTGATTCATCGGGGATGAATTGGAATGTGGTGAACATGTCCTACTGTTGAGAGCTAAGTGTGTGAACACGATTTGGTAAAGGTAGCGGTGAGAGGCCATGTAGGAGTACATGGTGGGTTGTCTCATTGAAACCGTCCTCAGGAACTGAGTTCTGTGTTTGTGATCCATGAACAATTACTACCACACATTGGGCTCCGGGCGCTCCAAGCTCTCTCGACTTATTAATCAACTTGATCTCTGTCCAGGAGTTGCAACTAGTTTCTGGTGTTTGTAGGTAGTGTTAGTAGTCTACCGAGTGGCACCCGGTACAGGTGGGCTTGGGACAGACTAGGCACAGTGGCACGGTGTACCAAGTGGCACCCGGTTGGTGGGCTTGGGAACCCTGCTCACATCGTTTGGGGCCGTGAGCGACACCCCGGCCGGATCTCCTTGCGGATGGAACCCGAATAGGCGATAAACCTGGACTAGAGACTTGTGTGGTTAGTCAGGTCGTGGCCGACTCCCTCACCAGGCTTCTGCTTGAAGGTTGCCGAGATACACGATGTGTACATGGTGGTAAGTGGCGAGAGCATGTGTGAAGCAGTACACCCCTGCAGGCTTAACATCATCTATTCGAATAGCCGTGTCCGTGGAAAAGGACTTCTGGGTTGCCTATATCAGTTCATAGACAAGTGAAAGTGGATACTCTAAAATGCGCAAGATAAGCGTGAGTGCTATGGATGGCGTTCTCGTAGGAAGACGGGAGCGGATCCATAGTGGTGTATTGGTATGGTGAATATGTGGACTCGTGTGCGCCACCTCAAAAGAGTTACTTGCAGTCGTAGTTTAGGTTAGCCACTGAGTCAAAGCTGGCTTGCTGCAGTTAAACTCCACCACCCCCTTTATTGATACCGATGCATATGTAGATAGTTCTGATGTAAGTCTTGCTGGGTACATTTGTACTCACGTTTGCCTATTTTATGTTTTGCAGAGAGACGTCAGTCTCGCTAGTAGTTCCGTGTGGACTTCGACGTTTAGCTTGATACCTCAGCTATGATTTGTGCCCTCGGCAGGGTCTGGTAGATAGTCAGGCTTCTCAGCCTTTTTCATTTGTAGATGTCTGTACTCAGACATGTTAAGCTTCCGCTTGTGCTTTGACTTGTATGCTCTGAATGTTGGGTCATGAGACCCATGTTTGTAATATCTTGATCCTCGGAGCCTAATGAATAAATACTTGAGTCGTAGAGTCTTGTTGTGACGCCATGTTGTATTTACACATATCGAGCATATTGTGTGTATGATTGAAATGCTTGGTATGTGTGGGATCCGATAATCTAGTTGTTTATCCTCGGCAGCCTCTCTTATGGGGAAATGTAGTCTAGTGCTTCCTTGAGCCATAGTAGTCCGCTACAGCCCGGTTCACCGGAGTCCTGCTAGCCCAGCACTACTGCTCAGGACACTTGACTGGCCGGCATGTGTTTCACTTCGTTCCTGTGTCTGTCCCTTCGGGGAAATGTCATGCGGTGACATCCGGAGTCCTGCCTAGCCTGCTACAGCCCGGGTTACCGGAGTCCTGTTGGCCCAGTGCTACAGCCCGGATTCACACGCTGTTGACCGACATGCTCGAGGTTGATTCATGTATGCATGTCCCCATGGGTTAGTGCCACTTTGGGTTCACGACTAGCCATGTCGGCCCGGGTTCTTTGTCATATGGATGCTAGCGACACTATCATATACATGAGCCAAAAGGCGCAAACGGTCCCGGGCCAGGTAAGGTGGCACCCATGGGAATACCGTGCGTGAGGCCGCAAAGTGATATGATGTGTTACATGCTAGATCGGTGTGACTTAGGATCGGGGTCCTGACAGCTTTGGTATCAGAGCCTGACTGCCTGTAGGATTACCAAGCCAAACTGGTCAAAGTTGTGTCTAGAAATACTTTAGTTATATAAGGGAATTGATTGTGGAAGGGAACGTAAGGCTCTTTTTACTCCTTTACCTTATGCCCTTCTGATCTGAGTCAACCTCTTCTCTTCTACGGGGATTAAGAACTAGGCCTTCTCATCTATCTATCAGGATGACGTGTTACTAATCCATAGACTTATAAGATTGTTGGATTTAAGCCCCAGTTCAGTTCCTACTACTTCCGTGTGTTGTTAGTTGATCTCAGAACCTTGATATTGTGCTTCTGAGTGGTTATGCCACCATTTTTGTAGGATGTCTCAAATCTTTTGAGCATTTACAGCCGTTATTTTGTCCGAGTCATCCCAGGTTTCTAAATAGTCTGATGCATTTGCAAATTCCTTCTTCCGTTCTTGATGTTACCTTGGGCCAGATTAATCACACTAATCGTCGAGTTAAGGTACTCCGTTGCCTCGATGTATATGTGGACCTATTAATATGACCTAGGCATCTTAGAGAACCACCTGGTATTCCATCCATGTTTGGTGTTTTAGTGTGATGATTCTGGCCATCATTCCCGAAAGCATCCCGTGATGTTATTAGTTAGTAGGTATTCTATTCCTGGCTTCCTGAACCCGAGATTCACCCTACTTCATGTTGTTAGTATTTGCTAGTTCCCTTAAGATATTAGTAACCTTTGCGATCGTCCTCGAGGTCTGTGGTAGTTCCTTATTCCAAATACTACGAACCGCTTATGGCAGAAGTTCTTTGAACCAAAAGATCACAACCAGGGTGCTCTTGATGAGTTCTCCATTCTGCATTGTGAATATACCAAACCTACCTTTCTGCATGGGTTGTCCGGAAGAAATGTTGAGCTTTGCTCGACATACTAATCTATGCATCCACAACTTAGAAAATTATATGTTCCCTGAGTTGTTCCCTTCAGTTGTATTCCAACCATCCTCTATCAGTTGATAGCCAAGAGTATGTGTGCATTCGTGTTATCGATGCTTATTATTCTTGTGGTCCGTCGAGCCGTTCTATTTCAGAATGACTAGGAGAAACAAACTCCAGTACTTTATCCATTTCTAGGATTGGGTCAAAGTAGTTGTAATCCGCAAATCAAAATGCCAATCTAGCATTTGCTCTGTTCTACCGTGGAGTGTCACCTTCTTTCTTATCAAGAATGTCATAAGAATTGCACCACCTCTTATGAATTATTGATTTAGTGGTACTTCTCACCATCATCATTCATTCCTTGGCCCTCGTGTTGTTATAACCGAAATGCCGGCAAGTGAATTGTGATGTGTGAAATCAATACTCCGAGCAACTCGTTGCTTGGTAGTTAATGGACAATAGTTCATTCTTAGTGTGTTGGTATTGAATTATCATTCTAAGATTTATCGTGCGACCTAGTCCATTTTCCCTGGTGCACTCCTCGGTCAATGAGATAGGATTGTGTCAATCCATCACTCTCTTGATCACATCGTCTTGCCTTGAAGAACAAGATTGTTCTCAAGCTTAATAACATATCGGTGGTTCGTGATTTTCTGACTATCTTCTCGGAAGTATCACTAGGTTGTCCCCTGACTGTTATGTTGAGCTCGTGATCAAGTTGGTTTCTTGTAACAAACCCTTCTCCAAGAATCTGTGTTGCATACCCCTGAGCTAGTTGGTTAAGCTAAACAACAACTTGGAGAGTTGGAAGATAAAAGCTTGTCCGACCTAGCTCATCCCTAAGGGATATCTTGTATGTGTGTTGAAGGAAGCTGGTATTTTCATCGATTGATCCTCGTGATCAGTTAATGGGACCCATCACCTTATCCAACCTTTGATTTGAGTATGGGCTATCGTCAAATCAAATCAGAACCAACGATATTCGTAATGTTGTCTTACTCGTGGTTGTTTCCTTGAGCATACACCATTATATTCTTTGGGTTTGACCAATGCTATCGCTTTGTTCACATAATTGTGGAATTCCATCTTCATGGAAATTTGGATGACCTGTTGTTGAGCCCATCAGCAATATTTTCATCTTGTCCATGATTCATGTTGAACATTAAGCTAGTGTTGGAAACTTTAAAAGCATTTCTTCATGCTAGCTCATGAAGCATATGTTCGGTGTAAAAAGTGACTTTCTCCAAGTTCACGTGCATTAGGTGCAAGTTGCCGCCATGAATTTGAGAAAGTTTGTTTTGCTTCCTCTGGAATCATCCCAAGTTAGTCATGCATGTGCAAAGTATTCTATGGTTTGATAGACTGATCATCTTCATTCTGTATGTATCCCTAGCACACGAAGCCACTAATTGATTTGTTCAAGGAGAAGAAGTTCCTTCTTAAGAGCATGCCTTATGCAAGGACTTCATTATCCTCGTTGATGGTTCCCAACCAGAACTCGGTAGTGTTTCATTGTAAAACTACCATGTGGTCATGCTTGTCTGGGACAGCGTGTTCACATGTATGTAGCAGAATCAGCTCATGTTTTGGAGCTTGCTATCGTAGTTCATTTCCAGAGAATCTTGCAACACCATCTCGTCGAATTGTGTTGCAAACTTCCATTTTTCTTTCTAGACTTGATGGGTCTGGATTATCCTATTACCAACCAGATCTGAATCTCAGGCAGATATGATGGTTGGAACTTTTCCAAGATCTATGATGTAGGTCCCGACAAGGTTGATGTCTGGCCGACACACCTAGCCGGAAGATCTATCATTATGGTATCTTGATTGAACTATTTGACCATTTTCTCCATGACGATTTGGTATGACTTATTCCACCAGTTGTTCCTTATGGATTTTGTGCTCCCGAAGTCCGACCTTTACTTGATGGCCATGTTGATGCTTTTAAGCATTGACTGTGGTACCTAGTACATCAGGGAGAACATTAGAAGCGGAGTGCTAAATGTCTCTCGGTCGATCATCCAGATTTGCTTCTTTGGCATTGCTAAGGAAAAATCTGAGAAAGTGATGTCCTCCTTTGCATCTGCATCCTCCATCACCGTTTATCATGGTAGTATGATGTGTTGCCAGGATCCTCGGCACGGATATTGGTAAAACCTTGATGAATATGGAAATGCTCAAGTTCTTGAAAGAACGCTCAGTCACTAGGTTATATCCTTGGTATCAAATGATGTGCCTTCCATTTGCCGAGTTGTCCTATAACTCTAGCTTCCTCTCCAAACTGAGTATGCCATTCTTTCGAATTCATTCAAATGATCAATTGTGATTTTCCTTAGGCGGGTATAGAGAGTTTCAATGATCACTGTATCAAAAGTAATTCTTTTGCCATTTAAGGGAATATTTCTACGAGTCACCTCTCCCAAGGTGCCCCGTTATGGGATCATGGTAATTGTTTCCTTGCTACTTGAAAACCCTCGTCAAATTGTTTCTTCCGTTCCTCCTGATGCATGTTTTGCCTCTCAGCTCCAGAGATGTTTCTACGTCTCATTCCGTGAGTTGATCATATGATCATTGAGATGACCCTAAGTGGCTCGAACCTCAAGATGATCGTCTAAAATTCTTCCTTTCCTCTCGTTGTCATGTTGGATGGAGTTCTCAGGGCAAGGCGTCGAGACAAAGATGGTGACGAATCAACGTTCTTATGAAGTGCAACATGGATCGTGAAGACTGTGTCAGTTTCGTGTCCCCTTTGTCTTCTTACCTCATGTTCTGAATCTCGGGGCGAGATTCTTGTCTAGTGGGGGTGAGTTGTCACAGCCCTAGATCTTTCTTGTAATTAATTGCATTTGTGAGCATCCATGCATCTTTTTAAATTCAAGGAATTTGAATTGAGGGAATTTTCAAAGCCTCGGAAACATTTAAAAAAAATGATCAACATTAAAATCTTCTCAAATAAGTCCAAGAAAATGTTCCTGTTATTCTGTGAAAATATTGGCAAGAGGTAAAATTCAAACCGGTATTTTTGGAATGTCAGAAATATTTATTTTGGGAATTTGAGTTAATCTAATAATTATTTGCATTGGACTTATATTTATTATATATTAAATATGGGTCCAATAATTTTGAAAGTTTGTATGTGGCTCTGGACTAGTTCCCTAAGTCTACATATTGAATTTCAGAAGTTTATAAAGTGATTTGGTAGTTAAACCAAATCAGACAAACAGAAAAACAAAAATAGAAACAAAAACAGAAAGAAGTAGAAAGGATAGAAATTTACCTCGCGCGCTTACCTGGCCCGTCTCTTTAGTTGGCCCAGCCCACCAGGCCGAAGCGGCGTCTTCAACCTTTGCCAGTAGGCAGAGGCGTGTCGCCCGCGCACGCACCGGACGCCACCTCCCGCTTCCTCTCCCCCTGGTCCCTCTCGCGACGCCAGGAGATGTCCCCGACCTCCCCTGCCTCTCCCCTCGCTGTCTAGCCCTCTCCCTCTCCTCTGGATCTCGCTCTCTCATAGCCCCGAGCAACCCCGAGAACCGCCGCAGCTCGCCGTCGTGCACCGCCGCAGCAACCGCCCACCCGAGGTCTCCTACCGTGTTCCCCGACTCCACCGAGCTCCCCCCCCCCCGCATCACCTAGTCAACGGCCACAAGCAGGGAGGCGCCACAACGCCGGGCTCGTGACCGTCTTCCACCTTCGACTGCCGGATGCCGCCGTCGATTTCGTCGCCGTGAGGGCCTCCCCGACCTCACCGTCGACACCTCTGCAATCACCATGAGCCCCGCATTCTTTCTCCCCTGTTTCCCCCCCTCGCGCTCGAGCTCTAGCCCTGCCTGCTGCCGCACCCGAGCCGCTGCCGCCGCCAAACCACGTCGCCGGCCTGCTTCCGGTGACACCCACACCCACCGCGACCACCCCCCTGATGCGGGCGAACCAGGGATCCCTCCTGGTTCCCTCCGCCGCACGTTTAGCCGCCGGAGAAGCAACCCTGCAACACTCCACCGCGTTTGCCGTCGCCGGCGTCAAGCCGCCGGTGGGGTTGGCCCTTTTTGACCGGGGGTTTGACCTCCCCCTGGGTCACTGACATGCGGGACCAGCCCGCCTAATTAACCTAGGTTAGCTTAAGTTAAAACGCTAATTAACCCAGTTAGTTAGGTTAGTCGCTGACACGCCGGACCCACTGGTCAGCTTGACCTGGGCCGCCCGTTGACCTGAGGACGTCAGCATGATGTCATGCTGACGTAGTAAACTGTTTTCTGGATTTATTCTAATTTGAAATAACCAGGAAATTCAAGAAATCGATACTAACTTCAAAAATTCATAGAAAATAATCTATAACTCCAATGGAATTAAGTTATATATGAAAAATGATCAGAAAAATCCAAAGAATCTGATTATGGAATTTTCATGCATGTTAGAACAACTTATGACTACTGTTTAGGGCAAACCAAATAAATGACATTTGAATATCCACATGTGGAGTTTGGTTTTGAACCTTGGGTTCAAACCAACTTCATTTAATCTGGTTTCTAGTTGCATTAGCTCAAACACAAGCATATTGCCATGTCATGATCATGCATCATATTGTTGCATTGCATTGATTGTGTTCTTTCTCTATTGCCGGTGCTTGTGCCCTCTCGGTAGGCGTGTTCCGACGATGAGATCAATGACACCGATGAAGAGCTATTATTATCTTCAGAAGTGCCAGGCAAGCAAAACCCCCTTGTTCATTCCGATACAATCCCACTCTCTCGCTCCTGCTCTCTTTTACTGCATTAGGACAACAACGATTCAACTGTTACATGTTGCGGTAGTTGAACCCCTTTCCTCTGCATGACCTGTCATTGCCACAGTAAATAGATGAAACCCACTAGCATGAGTAGGAGTTGTTTGAGCCTTGATGTGCCTACTCATTCATGCTTGTTTGTCATGCCTGCTACTGCTTAGAGTCGAGTCAGGTCTGATTCATCGGGGATGAATTGGAATGTGGTGAACATGTCCTACTGTTGAGAGCTAAGTGTGTGAACACGATTTGGTAAAGGTAGCGGTGAGAGGCCATGTAGGAGTACATGGTGGGTTGTCTCATTGAAACCGTCCTCAGGAACTGAGTTCTGTGTTTGTGATCCATGAACAATTACTACCACACATTGGGCTCCGGGCGCTCCAAGCTCTCTCGACTTATTAATCAACTTGATCTCTGTCCAGGAGTTGCAACTAGTTTCTGGTGTTTGTAGGTAGTGTTAGTAGTCTACCGAGTGGCACCCGGTACAGGTGGGCTTGGGACAGACTAGGCACAGTGGCACGGTGTACCAAGTGGCACCCGGTTGGTGGGCTTGGGAACCCTGCTCACATCGTTTGGGGCCGTGAGCGACACCCCGGCCGGATCTCCTTGCGGATGGAACCCGAATAGGCGATAAACCTGGACTAGAGACTTGTGTGGTTAGTCCGGTCGTGGCCGACTCCCTCGCCAGGCTTCTGCTTGAAGGTTGCCGAGATACACGATGTGTACATGGTGGTAAGTGGAGAGAGCATGTGTGAAGCAGTACACCCCTGCAGGGCTAAGATCATCTATTCGAATAGCCGTGTCCGTGGAAAAGGACTTCTGGGTTGCCTATATCAGTTCATAGACAAGTGAAAGTGGATACTCTAAAATGCGCAAGATAAGCGTGAGTGCTATGGATGGCGTTCTCGTAGGAAGACGGGAGCGGATTGATAGTGGTGTATTGGTATGGTGAATATGTGGACTCGTGTGCGCCACCTCAAAAGAGTTACTTGCAGTCGTAGTTTAGGTTAGCCACTGAGTCAAAGCTGGCTTGCTGCAGTTAAACTCGACCACCCCCTTTATTGATACCAATGCATATGTAGATAGTTCTGATGTAAGTCTTGCTGGGTACATTTGTACTCACATTTGCCTATTTTATGTTTTGCAGAGAGACGTCAGTCTCGCTAGTAGTTCCGTGTGGACTTCGACGTTTAGCTTGATACCTCAGCTACGATCTGTGCCCTCGGCAGGGTCTGGTAGATAGTCAGGCTTCTCAGCCTTTTTCATTTGTAGATGTCTGTACTCAGACATGTTAAGCTTCCGCATGTTCTTTAACTTGTATGCTCTGAATGTTGAGTCATGAGACCCATGTTTGTAATATCTCGCTCCTCAGAGCATAATGAATAAATACTTGAGTCGTAGAGTCTTGTTGTGATGCCATGTTGTATTTACACATATCGAGCATATTGTGTGTATGATTGAAATGCTTGGTATGTGTGGGATCTGACAATCTAGTTGTTTATCCTCGGCAGCCTCTCTTATGGGGAAATGTAGTCTAGTGCTTCCTTGAGCCATAGTAGTCCGCTGCAGCCCGGTTCACCAGAGTCCTGCTAGCCCAGCACTACTGCTCAGGACACTTGACTGGCCGGCATGTGTTTCGCTTTGTTCCTGTGTCTGTCCCTTCGGGGAAATGTCACGCGGTGACATCCGGAGTCCTGCGTAGCCTACTACAGCCCGGGTTACTGGAGTCCTGTTAGCCAGTGCTACAGCCCGGATTCACACGTTGTTGACCGACTTGCTCGAGGTTGATTCATGTATGCCTGTCCCTATGGGTTAGTGCCGCTTTGGGTTCACGACTAGCCATATCGGCCCGGGTTCTTTGTCATATGGATGCTAGCGACACTATCATATACGTGAGCCAAAAGGCGCAAACGGTCCCGGGCCAGGTAAGGTGGCACCCGTGGGAATACCGTGCGTGAGGCCGCAAAGTAGAGAGGAGTTTTCTTTTTAAGAAATGAGTGGAATCCTTGCTTTATATCTGAGAAAAGTAACCGAAAATTTACCTTGTAGCTCGGACCTCAGCCCTTCTCAGCAGAGCTCGTCTTCGGGGGATCTTCTTCCGAAGATGATGGAGAGCGGAACGCCTCCCCCTGCCGTATCGCCTTGCGAGGCGGGCAACCCTGAGGTATCATCGCGGAGGGTTTCTCCAAATCCGGTAGGGCCAGAAGGTGGTCATGTGGCCCCCCAAAGCCCTCCACGTCCGGCCTTCGAAAAGGTCCATTGGACGAGTCTGGCTCCGTCCGGTGCACGGTCGGAGGAGCTGAAGGATCTGCTAGGGCGAGCCTCTATCTCAGAGGAGCACCGTGCATTGATGGGTACGGCGACTGAGAGGATTTCATCCGCGGAGAGCGGGTTGCACGAGGCTGTCAGGAGTTTACTGACAGGTTTTGAGGTACGTGAAATAATGTACCCTTTTTGACAGTTGCGCATAAATAAGATGCGCCCTGTGTAGATAGTAGCCCCTAAGACTCTGTGTGTTGTAAAAAGTGACGACGCGCAGAGGATCATAATCCTGGGTCTAATGTGCCGCCTTCATACGTAGGTGGCAAAGTGTCCGGTGGCCAGCCAGACTGATGAATTTGCCGAGCTAAAGCGGCAACTTGACGTGGCAGATGCCGACATCGCGCTTGTCAACAAGCGGCTTGACGAGGCACAAGGTATGTAATTTCTCCGGCGGCACTTGGTAAGAGGAGCTTGATGCCAATATCTTACAACGTGTGCGCTTGATGCAGATGGTGCCGCTGCCATGGAGAATCTTCGGGCGGAACTTGCCGAGCCAAGGAGCAAGCCAGGAAAAGTGATGCGGCTGCCGGAAAGGCAATTGAAGAGCTGAAAGCCGAACGGGCTGCTCACTGCCGAAGCAAAAAGGAAGTGGCCGAGATGGTCGTGAAGCTAAAGAGCGCTGCTGACCGTTGCAAGCTTCTTGAAAAAGAAGATCGGGCGGAACAGACACACCTGGAGAAGGCCGTTGCAGATGCCAAGGATGCTCGCTCTGCGATGAGAGCTATGAAGGAGGAGCTACGTCAGGCCGGAGATATCGTGGCTGGAAAGCCCTTTATGCTGCGGAGGAAGTTTTGTGATCCTAAACATGCTCCGTTAGACCGGATGTGGAGTACGGCGGACACCTATCTGGATTTGGCAGCGAGTGCCGCAGATGCGGCCGAACACTTCCGAGATCAAGAAGATCGCGAAGTGGAAAAGCTCTTCTGGTCGCAGTTCCACAATCCAGAGCGTCCACTGTCATTAGCCGATCGCTTGGCCGAATGGACCGAGCTAAATAGGTTGTCCGGACACGCCATGAAGTATGCCATGAGTCATCTATGGCCGGAGAGGCCAGAGCCAAAAAGTTATTTCAACTTGGTGCAGCAGTTCCTTGGTGCGGTGCCGCATATCAATGCCATGAAGAGGTCAGCGTGCATAGAGGGTGCGCGGATGGCTCTTGCCCGTGTCAAGACATACTGGGCGGAGATGGAGACCACCGTTGTTGCATCCCAAGACTCGGACGGAAGCCGAGTACCTGCCGAGAACTATTTTCAGGAAGTTCTGCAAGGCGCTCGTTTAATAGAGACGCAGTGCTCAAAGGATATTATGTTCGAATAACATGTATCATTGTAAAATGATGTTTTGATAAATTGTAGAAGCTTTTTATGCTTGTGCCTGCAAGTATTATAATACCTCCTATGCGGCCGTTTAAGATATATGTATATATAATCTGAAAGATGGCAGTTGTCGGCTTCAGCCCCCATGCAAATAATGCGGGGGTGTTCGCAGAAGGCGCATTTTCACACTTGATCCAATGTCTTGGTCCTACAAAGGAGGTGATAGTGCAGCGAACTAGGCAATCGGACTATGATGCTTTATCACTTTGACTTAGCCATAGGAGTTTGACAGTGAGGCTACTATATAGCCCCTGGTGGCCCCTGCGCTCGCCCGGACTCGGGGCGTGTATGTGCCTGGCCGGGAAATGGCCCTTCGTTAATGCGGAGGAATCCTAAAGATTCCGGTAGGTCATCGAGTGGTTGACCAGTCTCACGCTATATCATGATAGTCAGTTTTTGGCTTTCTCTACTGAGGTGCTCGCCTGGCCGAACCGGGGCACAATCGCAGTAGTTCTCCTGGTGCCGCCTTAGCTGATGGAGCAGAACGTAAGGCAGCAAAACACAGGAGCCGGGCAAACCCAACATTTGACCAAAGACATGATTCGGAGCTGATGCATATAAGGCCAAACTCGCGACGCCGAACACTCCCTAAGGTATTCGGTCTTTATGAGAACGGGCTGAACAACGCCCTTGGTAGTAAGCCCCTTGTGTCCAGGTACGCGCAAAATTCTGACGTGGCCACATGCCAAAACGCCAGCCTCCTCCTCGGTTATACCAAGAAACCAGGGGATGTATATCAACAAGAGACAGTAAAAAAGGTTTACGCAGGGTCTTAATCTAAAAAGATTCCTTGGAATGGGTCCCTGCTGCACGTCTGCGCCTGTGTCTCCGTTGTGCCGTATCCTGGACGGGCGTAGCACGGTGTTCATCTGTAAAAGAGAGGAACTTAGTTTGAGAAAAGATCGTGCCAAACGTAAGTTATACTAAATAAACAAAGTACAATTCGAAATGGGTAAAATTGAGCTTTATTGTCTCTTGTTTTATATGCACGGAGCCCCTAGTACAGGGGTATATGGCTGTTAAGCCTTTATCAATTGTATGTTTATGCCGGACTCGTCTTGCCGTGCCCGTGGTCTTAACGACCTGTTTAGGTCCTTTGGCTGGTGAAGCCGTTTTAGTGTGGGGATGTCAAGGCAGGCGCACAATCTTCCGCGCAGGAGGCGCACTCAATGTTTTCCCTTTAATGAGATGATGCCTCGTGGACAGGGCATCTTAAGCGTAAGAGATGTATAATGTGGTATTGCGTTAAAGCGGGCGAAAGCTTCGCGTCCCAGTAGTGCTTGATAGCTGCTTGAAAATGGGGCGATATGGAAGGTTAGCTTTTCACGACGGAAGTTGTCGGGGGAGCCGAACATAATTTCTAGCCGGAGAGAGCTCATGCAGTGGGCATCCGGGCCTGGCGTTACTCCTTGAAAGGAAGTGTTGCTATGGCGAATTTTTGTTGGGTCTACCCCCATGTTGCGCATTGTGTCCTAATATAGGAGGTTTAAACCACTGCCGCCGTCCATCAGGACATGTGTAAAGTGGATTCCGTCGATTATTGGATCTAATATCAAGGCAGTCCAGCCTGCTTTCCGGATACTTGTAGAGTAATCCTGATGGTTAAAGGTGATCGGTTTTAACAGCCAGCAGCGAGACTCCTTTGGGATAGGCCGTATGGCGCGTATCTCTATAGGCGCCACTCTTTTCATCACGTGAAGTAAGTTTAATGTTTTGACTTCTTGTGGGAAATTCTTTTGTTTCCTGGTGCTCTGCTTCTGGAGTTTGTCATCGTCCTCACTTGGTGTGTCGAGCCCCTTGTGTTCGGCGTTGAGTTTGCCGGATTGCTTGAAGACCCAACAATCTCTGTGGGTATGGTTTGCAGGCTTCCCTAGAGTACTGTGTATTTGACATATCTTGCCCAAGATTTTGTTTAGGTTGGATAGCTCGTCCCTGTTATCCTTGAGGGGCGGCTTTTTCTTATTCTGCCGCGAGCTTTTGAATCCGGCGTTAACTGCCGTGCTCTTTGGGTTGTTTCCCTTATTTCGGCGCTAGTCCTTGCTGCGTCGTGGTTTCCCATTGCCATCCCTGACTTCGGATGTATTTGGATCGCTGGTGCTGCATCTTGCCAACCAGCTATCCTCTCTCGCGCAAAAGCGAGTCATGAGGCTTGTTAATGCGTCCATTGTTCTTGGCTTTTCTTGGTTGAGGTGTCTGGCGAGCCATTCGTCTCGAACGCTATGTTTGAAAGCTGCTAAGGCTTCGGCGTCCGGACAGTCGACTATCTGATTCTTTTTAGTAAGAAATCTGTTCCAGAATTTTCGGGCTGACTCTCCAGGTTGTTGAGTTATATGACTTAGATCGTCTGCATCCGAAGGGCGGACATAGGTCCCTTGAAAATTTGCCCGAAAAGCATCCTCAAGCTCTTCCCAACTTCCAATGGTGTTTTTGGGAGGGCCTTTAAGCCAATGCCGGGCTGGCCCCTTGAGCTTGAGGGGTAAGTATTTTATGGCGTGGAGGTCATCTCCTCTGGCCATGTGTATGTGGAGGATATAATCCTCGATCCAAACTCCAGGGTCTGTTGTTCCGTCGTACACCTCTATGTTTACGGGCTTGAATCCCGCTGGAAATTCATGGTCCAGCACCTCATCGGTGAAACATAGGGGGTATGCGGCACCCCTATATTTGGGTGTGCCGTGATGTTCGGATATTTGTTGTGTTGCATTGCTTACTAGAGCTTGCTTTCTTGGCCCATAGATAGATCTGGCTGGGCCATCTTTTTGATTCGAATCCTTGAGTGGATCGCATGCCGGCTTGTGTGCGGCACCGCTTGCCGCTCTATGCTAGCCATGGGTTTGTCTATCCGACCGGGTGGCTTTCTTATTTTTTGATAGCGGGGGCTCTAAGGCCTCCTCGTCAAATTCAGGCAGTAGCTTTCGCTTCGGGTAGCTTTTTGTGCGGCGACTGCCGCCGTATTTGTCTGCGGTGTTGAGTACTTTGCTCCATCTGATTCTGAGTGCATCTTCCGCAGTTTTGAGCTTCCGCTTCTGCTTTTTCAGGCTACGTGCAGTGGCGACGAGCCTTTTGTGTAGGTTCTTCTGCTCCATGAGCTTATCCGGCATAAGGTCATCCGGACTGTTGTTTTCGCCAGGGACGGGTTGTTCGGTTTGTTTATCCAAGTTGCCCTGTTCGGACGGTTGCTCGAAGGCATGTTCATCGTCCGCCGGCTCGTCCTGCTTTGCGGCTGGGTCTATATGGCTGCTGTCTCTGTCGAGGCGGGGCTTGGAGCGGCGCTTACATCGCCGCTTTGATTGCTTTTCGAGTGAACGATCCCTCGTTGCATCCCTGTGTTCCTCGTCGTCGCTTCCTTTAGGTGTGCCCACCATGTATACATCATGAGATGGGGTGGCTGTCCAGTGCCCTATAGGCGTTGGTTCATGTTGGTCTCCTACATCGTCGTCCATACCGTCGATGTCTTCGGAGTCGAAGTCGAGCACGTCGTTTAAATTATCGACAGTGGCTACGAAGTGGGTGGTGGGTGCGCATCGAATTTCTTTGTCGTCCGCATCCCAATCCTGCCGGTCATAGTCCGGCCAGGACTCTCCTGACAAAGAGAGAGACCTGAGTGAATTCAAAATGTCGCCAAAGGGCAAGTGCTGAAAGATATCCGCGGTGGTGAATTCCATGATCGGCGCCCAATCAGATTCGATTGGCAGGGGCGCGGAGGGCTCGGAGTCCGGCACCTTGGAGTCACGGGTTTCGCAAAGGATAAGGCTGATGTTCGGCTCAATAGCCGTTGAGATCGCAGCCCCTGAGGCGGGGTCTAGCCACCCGTCCTCGATCGGCGCGACCGGCTCTGAGCTAAGGGTCGGAGCGGATACGGGTGCGGCCTCCAAGGCATTGTTCGGCGGCAGAGCTAAATCATGCCCATCGAGACAGTGCGGCACGCTCTGCTGCGGCTCAGATCCGTCGAAGATCAAGTCTCCGCGGTCGTCCGCCGTGTAGTTTAAACTTCCAAATCTGACCTGATGGCCAGGGCGTAGCTTTCAATCTGCTCTAGATGGCCAAGCGAATTGGCCCGCAGTGCAAAGTTGCCGAATACGAAGAGTTGTCCGGGGAGAAAAGTCTCACCCTGGACCGCATCACTGTTGATGATCAGAGGAGCCATCGGGCCTAAAGATGATAACACAGAGGAACTCTCAATGAAAGCACCAATGTCGGTGTCAAAACCGGCGGATCTCGGGTAGGGGGTCCCGAACTGTGCGTCTAGGCGGATGGTAACAGGAGACAAGGGACACGATGTTTTTACCCAGGTTCGGGCCCTCTCGATGGAGGTAAAACCCTACTCCTGCTTGATTAATGTTGATGATATGGGTAGTACAAGAGTAGATCTACCACGAGATCAGAGAGGCTAAACCCTAGAAGCTAGCCTATGGTACGATTGTTGTTTTTCCTACGGACTAAAACCCTCCGGTTTATATAGACACCGGAGAGGGCTAGGGTTACACAGAGTCGGTTACAATGGTAGGAGATCTACATATTCGTATCGCCAAGCTTGCCTTCCATGCCAAGGAAAGTCCCATCCGGACATGGGACGAAGTCTTCAATCTTGTATCTTCATAGTCCAAGAGTCCGGCCGAAGGTATAGTCCGTCTATCCGGACACCCCCTAATCCAGGACTCCCTCACCCCTCGTGACAGTGCGGCACGCTCGGCTGTGGCTCGAATCCGTTGAAGATCAAGTCCCCGCGGATGTCAGCCGTGTAGTTCAGACTTCCAAATCTGACCTGATGGCCAGGGGCGTAGCTTTCGATCGGCTCCAGATGGCCAAGCGAATTGGCCCAAAGTGCGAAGCCGCCGAATATGAAGATCTGTCCATGGAGAAAAGTCTCACCCTGGACAGCGTCATTGTTGATGATCGGAGGAGCCATCGGGCCTAAAAGTGACGACACAAAGGAACTCTCAATGAAAGCACCAATGTCGGTGTCAAAACCAGCGGATCTCGGGTAGGGGGTCCCGAACTGTGTGTCTAGGCGGATGGTAACAGGAGACAAGGGGCACGATGTTTTTACCCAGGTTCGGGCCCTCTCGATGGAGGTAAAACCCTACTCCTGCTTGATTAATATTGATGATATGGGTAGTACAAGAGTAGATCTACCACGAGATCAGAGAGGCTAAACCCTAGAAGCTAGCCTATGGTATGATTGTTGTTCTGTCCTACGGACTAAAACCCTCCGGTTTATATAGACACCGGAGAGGGCTAGGGTTACACAGAGTCAGTTACAATGGTAGGAGATCTACATATCCGTATCACCAAGCTTGCCTTCCACGCCAAGGAAAGTCCCATCCGGACACGGGATGAAGTCTTCAATCTTGTATCTTCATAGTCCAGGAGTCCGACCAAAGGTATAGTCCGGCTATACGGATACCGCCTAATCCAGGACTCCCTCAATCATGAAATTGGTGATGGAGGATGGTTGATGATGACGACGGAGACGAATCCCCCTCTCCGGAGCCCCGAACGGACTCCAGATCAGCCCTCCCGAGAGGTTTTAGGGCTTGGTGGCGACTCCGTATCGTAAAACGCGATGATTTCTTCTCCTTGATTTTTTTCTCCCCGAAAGCAAATATATAGAGTTGGAGTTGGCGTCGGAGGAGCTCTAGGGATCCCACGAGGTAGGGGTGCGTGCCCTAGGGGGGCGCCCCCCACCCTCGTGGACAGGGTGTGGGCCCCCTGGTCTTCATCTTTGGCGAGGATTATTTATTATTTATGAAAAGTTGTTCCGTGGAGTTTCATGTCATTCCGAGAAGTTTTGTTTCTGCACATAAATAACACCATGGAAAGTCTGCTAAAAATAGCGCCAGTCCGGGTTAGTTTCACTCAAATCATGCAAGTTAGAGTCCAAAACAAGGGCAAAAGTGTTTGCAAAAGTAGATATGACGGAGACGTATCACTTATGCATAGGGGTTGGCACACGTTTTCGTCTTGATTCTCCGGTAGAAACTTTGGCGCACTCTTTGAGGTTCTATGTGTTGGTTGAATAGATGAATCTGAGATTGTGTGATGCATATCGTATAATCATACCCACGGATACTTGAGGTGACATTGGAGTATCTAGGTGACATTAGGGTTTTGGTTGATTTGTGTCTTAAGGTGTTATTCTAGTACGAACTCTAGGGCTGTTTGTGACACTTATAGGAATAGCCCAACAGATTGATTGGAAAGAATAACTTTGAGGTGGTTTCGTACCCTACCATAATCTCTTCGTTTGTTCTCCGCTATTAGTGACTTTGGAGTGACTCTTTGTTGCATGTTGAGGGATAGTTATACGATCCAATTATGTTATTATTGTTGAGAGAACTTGCACTAGTGAAAGTATGAACCCTAGGCCTTGTTTCCTAGCATTGCAATACCGTTTACGCTAACTTTTACCACTTGTTACCTTGATGTTTTTATATTTTCAGATTACAAAAACCTATATCTACCATCCATATTGCACTTGTTTGAGAGAGACCATCTTCATCCTACGCCTCCCACGGATTGATAAACCTTAGGTCATCCACTTGAGGGAAATTTGCTACTGTCCTACAAACCTCTGCACATGGAGGCCCAACAGCGTCTATAAGAAGAAGGTTGCGTAGTAGACATCACATAACTCAAAGTTTCTTTATACAGAAAGTATGGACTAAACGGACACATTGTCATATATCGATAATCCCTCCAACATGTAGTGCCATCCATCCAAGTCAGGGAGATAGTCCCTGAGCCTAGTGAAAGGCTTCAGGTCAAGACGCTGAGCGGCTACTCGTGTTCGGACATCTTCCCGCGACATTTGTCCTTCTTCGTAGAATATCCCTGTTTTTCCGACGACCTCCTTCATGATGATTTGGGCAAGTTCGCGCTGGATGTGATAGAACTCAGCTCGAAGTCGATGATCCTCGATATCTCCTACGTTCTTTGCCCATTGCAGAATATGGGCATCACCATATGTAGGTGACATGCACAGGTTCTGGTGATCCCGTCTGTACTCCAGCATGTGGTGTAGGACATAGAATCCATCATTAAGAGAATCACTCGGTTGCTGGATGCAGCAGAAGTCGGTCTTATGGCTGAAGGTGGGCCTGCTGTCCCTTCTCTTCTTGTCCTTGACCTCTCCACCCCGTGCGTCGTAGTAAAACATAGCACTGTCGAGAACATCCTTGATGTGGGTGTAATCCTTTTTGTTAATGTTCTTCGATGAGTCCAAGTAAAGAGCGTGGGAGTATCGAGGGTAGAGGATGATGAGGACGGCGCGCCCGCCACTGCGCAAAATAAGTACACCTCAAATTAATTAGCCTCCACCGTGCAAATGAATGATTGAAATCGAAGGAAGGATATCCGCGCGGATGACTTACAGGGGATGATAAGGCACGAGAATCGCCTCCTTGTCCTTATTGACAAGCATGAAATTGACGATGTATTCCCTCGCGTATTCATGGTGCTTTGCGCAGACTCCCTAGAAGCCCTCGTGCATGAAGTACGGGTCAGCGGCACAGATATGAGGCATCTGCTCAACCCCGATGATGTAGTTCATATGCAAGGCATAAAGGCGGACAAACGTAAAATCCAGCTTCTTCACGTGAAACATGTCGAATATGTAATCGACTCGAAGGAAGAACTTCTCCGCGGGGAATGTGTCGACGAACGACAATTGCCACGGAACGTTAACCACGTAAAGTGGGTATCCTGGATCTTTCGAGGCGATGAGGCCTTTCTCTATCCGCAGCACATCGTCATGAAGTCTCCTTAGATCGCCGAATCTGTCCCCTAGCGCTGCTGCAAGTAGGATTGGTTGACCGAGGATATGCCATTTATCCGCATCGGTGATATCTATACGGTCTTGAACCCGAGGCTGCTGAGGCGGCTGGATCATAGAATCAGCCTTTTTTGCCTTTCCTCGGTCTCTTCCTAGACTTCTTTACTATCGGAAGGTCATCCATAATACGTTCAGCCTCCGGAGACGGCAATTTAGGCACCGACTCATGACGCTCAAACCCTAAGTAGGCGCCAGTATTGACATACTGTTGAGTGCCATCATCATCCTCATCCTCATCTATGGCGACGTCACCATCGAATAATGGAGCCTTTTCCTCACCCCCTCCGCTATCACCCAGCACGACAGCCGACGCTAATTGGGTAGGTAAGGTGTTGCTGTTCATACCTAACTGCATGCTCGTGGGTGTGCTCCCGGCCGCCTCCGGACGAAGCAGACTCTTTGGCCACAATAGGACCCACCCATTGCAACAATCACCAAGCCGCCACGGGGTCTCATCGTCATCCCCCACTAGTACCAGAAGAGCCAAATTCTCGTGGCCCGGTTTGACACTGGCCCCGAAAACCTCGAAGACGTTCGGGGGGATCGGCCGGCTGTGGAACAATGGTTCCTTCGGCTCCATTATCGTCGCCTTCCCCACGTCCACCTTCTGGTCGCCGATGGTGTACAATATGGTGCACGGGGTTTCGTCAGCCTGCAAAGAAAAGTCTACGACGTGAGACATCCGAAAGGCAATGAAAACATGAGATTATACATTTATTGAAGGGGTCCAGTGTGACAGATACCGTGAGGGCGTCGAGCTCAGCCAAAGATGAAGCACCGTCGAGCACGTCCGATGCCGGAGCCGGTGCCAGAGAAGGTGCGGGAGCCGGTGCGGGAGCCGGTGCGGGAGCCGGTGCGGGAGCTGGTGTAGGAGCCGTTGCAGGAGCAGGTGCTGGTGCAACGCTAGTCGAGCTGCTCCCCAAGAAGTCAGCAAGGGGAAAGTCTGATGAATTTTTTTTCTGGATTTTGCCTGCTCCAATTGAAAATGGTCGAAGCCAAGGAAGTAGACATATCTACAAGTACCTGTTTTGCGGCAGCTACTGCTGTTGTGACTGTCTCAGATGATTTCTTCTCAACCGCAATCTCAACCTTCTTGTCGAGGTTTTCTTTAGCTAACCTCCGTCTTTCCTTTCTCTGCTCCGTGGTCTCACGGTAGTACTTCTTCCACGTGGCGCCTTCTCTGACACCGTGCACGCGTCCGTACGACGGTCGAGTCTCCATCTGGAGTCATTTCAATATGTTCAACGCCCGGTTGAATGGAGTGTCCCACTTGGGCCTCGCCAACGCCTCAGACGGCGAGTCGCTTTCGGCCGCAATCCTGTGTTGCTCTCTCTGCAAAAGGCACAAGGATCGTTTACAAATATGACTAACGTGCAGTCGAATTAATCAGAAACTAAAATTACCAGCAGTCTCATGAACTCCGTCGTGACCGCGTTCATCTCGAAAATCTTCTTCACTGGGTCCCAACGGTGCCGGGCCCTGAGGACGTCATGCTCCTGCGGGACGGTGAACTCCTCCAAGGGGTCTGGAATGCCCAGACTCGCAGCTTCCGCATCCTGCTTGGCCCATATGGACCTCTTCCCGCCGTAACCACGGCTTCCGAGGTGGTGGCACCCAATGTTCCTCTATTGAAGCCCCTTCATGTACTTCGACTTTTCTTTGGCAGCTTCGGCCTCGCAAGCCGCCTTAAATATTTCAAAGTGCTCTGCTGTGATTGTTGAATTATCCTTTACAATCTCGGAGTAGGGTTCCTTTTTTTGACGATCCGATATTTCACCCTTGCCTTCCAGGCGGCCAACGCGTCGCTAAACTTGGTCATGGTGTGTTTGTTTATCTTCTTCATTGCCGGGTCCTTATCTGGATCTTTATAATCCTTTTCATTCCGGCCCGGGAACAAGAATATCTGGTGCAGCTTCTTTCGGAGCGAGGGCCTCATATTATCTATCTTCTGTAGTTTCTCATCGTTGATGGTGGCGTTTGTCCGTATGATGCAGCCTATTTGATTGCCGTAGCACGCGCGCGCTTCCTCGGGTGCGTTTGGCTCAAAATTGCCGTTGTCCACCTCCGTGACCACCAGTCTAGTAGTCCTGAGCTTGTTAGGAAGCCGTGGCCTCTTTGCTTTCGGTTCTATACCGACTCCGCTCGTCTCAGCGCTGGTCTCATTCTGAGCGCCGGTCTCGATGCCGGTCTCAGTCTCAGTGCTGGTCTCGATGTCGGTCTCAATCTCCAATGTGACAGGTGGACCCAGTAAAATCAACTCTAGATCGTCGGCTTCCCTCAAAAATTTGTCTGCCGCCAGGTAGACGTTGTTGCAGTCACCAGAACCCTGTCCTTCATCGTTGCTAGCCATGTTTCCTACGATTAAATCTAGGCAATTAATTCTATACCTAATAAAATGAATAATGACATAAAAAAGGCCCATGCTTTGCAGGAACGTGGACTCCTTCCCGGTGCGGCAAATCGCGGGCAGTCGATATGTCCTAGTTTGCAGCACAAGTCATGCCGAAATTCACGGAAAATTTCGGCATGACCTTTGCTAAAAAGTGGACAAATCGAGCACCTGAAATTTGCTGGAGTGGAAATGAATCAACATTCCAGCAAAACATAGGCCACTCGGCTTCATTCCCTGGAAACAATGTTCAAATATCCATCTTCGACAGCGCAACACATGTCCAAATATACACGAGCAACCACATGTCCAAATTTCACAAGCTAATTCAAAAACTAAGTGTAGAAGAAAATTCATTTAACTACTAATAGGACAAAATTCAATTAACTTTAGTGCTCTATAATGATGAAAGGAAAAAAATCAGTTAACTACTAATTTCATTCATTTAGGTTATTCATTTAACTTCACCTAATTAACCTACTGTACCACTACTACTAGCAGCACTACTAACCTAATTAACCTAGCAAAACCATACTGCCCTAACTAAAAAACATCTAATTAACATCTACTAGTACCACTACTGGCCTAACCTAATTAACATCTACTAGTATCACTATATACTACAAGTAGTACTGCTACAACATTTTCTTCATTTTTTTCTTTTAAAAAACATCTATGAAATCAAAAACCCTAATTAAACCCTACTGCCCTAACTAACTTTTGTTGTAAACCAATTTTTTTGCTCTAAACTAATTTTTGCTCTAACATCTACTACTTAACATCTTTTGCTCTAAACTAATTTTTTTGCTATAAACTAACTTTTGCTCTACTAATTTTTGCTCTAAAATGCAAAGAGAGAGGAGGGGTGGGGGGCTTACAGAGAGGGGAGAGACAGTGGCGGGGAGGTGCTCGGCGATGGAGGCAGGGGCGGGGAGGTTGGGCTCGGGCACGGGCAGTGGCGGTCCTGGGCGGGCTCCGGCAGCGGTGAGGTTGAGGCCCGCTGCGGTGAGGTCGAGGGCAGTGACAGTGAGGTCGAGGGCGGCCTCGGGCGGCGGCGGTGAGGCTGAGGGTGGCCCCGGGCGGCGGCGGCGAGGATGAGGGCGGCCTCGGGGGGAGACGGTGAGGTTGCAGGCGTCCACGCCGGCAGGAGACGTCGGCGAAGTGGGGCGACGGCAAATTGGGGAGACGGCGGCGAAGTGGGGCGAGGGATTTGGGGGAAAAGTGTTGGGGGCAAGGGAAACTGCTGGTTAAGTGAAACATAATGGTAGCGTGTTTCTGGAAACGCGCTATAGCTAAGTTAGCTATAGCGCATTTTCAGAAACGCGCTACTGCTATGACTTTCTCCTTTTCCCCTTTTTTCATTTATTTTTCTTTACATTTTATTTGTTTCCTTTCTCTTTTTCTATTTATTTCATTTGCATTTACTTCTCTACTTGTTTTTCATTTTATTTTATTTTCGTTAGTAGTAGCGCCTTACACATAAACGCGCTGCTAAAAAAATATTAGCGACAGCGCTGTTTCTAAAAAGCGCTACTACTATGTGTAGCCTATTGGCTTAGTGGTGGGAATTTTAGTAGTAGCGCCTTTACAACGGGACGCGCTACTGCTATATATGTATCTTCAGCGCGGTTATTTCGCACGCGCTACTGCTGTGTAGCAGTAGGGCGCTTTTTTAACAAGCGCTACTGCTAAAGTTCTGTGTATAAGGTTTTCCCCAGTAGTGCAGCCACAATAATTGAACACCGCATTGCAGAATTGAACCAAACAGTTAACTAAACACCACAACAAATGAACCAAACGTTAACTGAGCACCACATTGCACAATATAACATACTCCTAATAGAAGATCAGACAGTTAACCAAACCAAGCATGCTTAACAACTTACAAATATAGCAATTGTATTTGTTTCTCATGTATTTAGTACAACCCAATTCGATTTATTTCTCACATTGTATACAATAATAGAATGCAGCCACAACAATTGAACATCGCATTGCAGAATTGAACTATGCGGTTAACTAAACACCACAACAAATGAACCAAATGTTAACTGAGCACCACATTGCACAATATAACATACTCCTAATAGAAGATCAGACAATTAACCAAACCAAGCATGCTTAACAACTTGAAAATATAGCAATTATATTTGTTTCTCATTTATTTCGTACAACCAAATTTGATTTATTTCTCACATGGTATACAATAACAGAATGCACCCACAACAATTGAACATCACATTGCAGAATTGAACCAAATAGTTAACTAAACACCACAACAAATGAACCAAACATTAACTGAGCACCACATTGCATAATATAACATAGTCCTAATAGAAGATCGATCAGTTAACTGAACCAAGCATGCTTGACAACTTGGAAAATTGCACCATGAAGAATTGAACATCACATTTGCAGAATTGAACCAAACAGTTAACTGAACACCACATTGCATGACATATAGAACATATACTCTAGAGAAGAAGATTGCATGGTAAAAGTAGATAGAACAATTCACTAGAATTTGTTAAGGAAAGGCAGTAGCTAGCAAACTGAACATGGGTCCTTATAGTGAGCTAATAAGACAAGCTACTCCTCATTGTCGGAGATATCGATGACGATTGGCTCCTTGGACATGGAAGAGGGCGAGGCCTCCGCTTCGTGGGTGCCTTCGTCGTAGTGATGAGTTGCCTGAGCCGCTTCGGGCACCAACCTGCTGGCTCTCAAGATGAGGTAAGCACGTGCACGCTGAGAAAACACCTCGTAGTCTTCGTCGAAGGCACCGACGATGGCCTCGAGAAAACGCCACAAACATACGTTTAAAGCAGCCAACCACGTCGCGGCGTCAGCGCGCGAGGCGTCGATGGTGGCCTCGACGGTGAGGTGGTCCTCCAAGATCTGGAGGTCGGCACGAATGGCAGCCATCGCGACCTCATCCATGCGTGCGGTCGTGATTTGCTTCTCCGCTACCAAATGCTCCTTGAGATCCTGGCTATACTGCATGCACCATGGCTTAGGGCGGCGCTTTTTTGGTGGAGGGGTCAGCGATTTGGGTGGAAGGTGTCACGCTCGCGCCGGCGGACGGGCATGTGGGATGTGGAAGGAGGAGGAGGATGGGGGTCGGGTGTGGATTGCCTACCTGGATAGGCGAGGCCGAGCAGCGTGAAGGAGGGTCGCCGGCGAGGAGGCGGCGCTGCAAGCAAGGAGTGAAGGTTTCAACTTGGAAAGGAAGGCGGAAACAGAGGAAATGTGGCTTTTGGTAAGGGGGAGGGGGCGGGGAGGTAGATATTTCCGCGGAAGCCGAAAATTTAGAATCGCTTCAGCGAAAAAACTAGCGCGCAAAGTGTCATCAGACACAGTCCCTTATTCAGAGCGGGCTGTGGACTGTAGCCGTCACACCTTCTCGCATAAGCTGTATCTGTACTATACTCCGGCGGTGCTTCAAGATATTTTGTGTTGCATCTCACACGGTTGGTTATAATAAACTATGTGGGATCTACTTGATTTTTTGTATTGATTTGAATTACATAATGGGGTCACAGTGGCAATGGACGGTATTTGAATTGCTAGACCTTTTATCTGCAGTGAACATGCAACTATATGTGTGTCATAAAAGAATTGGAATTATTCAGGGCTCGTTTGGACATTTTATACATTAAATTGGTTTTCTAGCCATTTCAGGTGCACAATCCAAAATTAAACTACATGCACATGCTCTGATGCACCAACATGGGTTGTAAAATCATATATGTGTCCATGGGTTTATGCTTATGTCCCATGCAAGAAATGGGGATGAATTTCGGACACCACGACACCGTGGCTCTCCGGCAAACGTTGACGTACTTGCTTTTGCAATTCTAGTAAATCCAAAAGTCGTCTGAAATTCATGAAACTTGGCATGCTATCATGGAGCGGCATCAACATGCCGTGGTAAATTTTTTGTCCCATTTGAGGCAGGTTTGGGTATAAGCTTCTCATAAACCAGAGCTTCTCACAATAAGTGTGGTGGTTTCGGTAAGGAACGTCCCACCTTTGGGGACAAAACGATATACATTGCCTCTTCTCGATTTTAATTTTCCTAGTGTCAACATAGAACAATACGAGTGTTGTGTCAATTTTGGGTATTTTCGGGGTTCGTTTGTACATTTTTATGCATTAACTGGGTTTTTAATGCATTCATGTGCATAATTCAAATTTGAACTACATGCACATGCTCTAATGCATATAAATTGGTTGAAAATTCAAATATGTGTCCTTGGTTGCATGCTTAGGTCTCATGCAAGAAATGGGAATGAATGTCAAACACCTTGCCATCATCACTTGGCCGCAAACAATGAGATACCTGGTTTTTAAATTCTAGTAAATCCAAAACTCGTCTGAAATTCATGAAACTTGGCATGCTATCATGGAGCGGCATCAATGTGCCGTGGTAAATTTTTTGTCCCATTTGGGGCAGGTTTGGGTATATCACTACTAGAAAAAGGGCTATAGATGGGATTGACACTAATGGCGCACCAGACAAGTGGTGCGCCATTAGTATATACTAATGGCGCACCACCTTCTGATGCGCCATTAGAGTTGAAACTACTAATGGAGCACCATGTCCACGGTGCGCCATTAGTATCAAATTTTTTTTTGAACTAGTGCGCCTGTCCAAACATACTAATGGCGCATCCTTAGTAAGTGCGCCATTACTAGTTGTAACTAGTAATGGCGCACCAGCCAGAAAGTGCGCCACTAATGTTATTTTTTTATTATTTTTTATTCCTTTTTTTGCAAAAGTACTAATGGCGCACTCACGCGCGGTGCGCCATTACTAGTTTAAACTAGTAATGGCGAACCGTTGCAGAGTGCGCCATTAGTATGTTTTTTTTGCAAAACTACTAATGGCGCACCACCAGGGGGTGCGCCATTAGTAACCTGGATCCATCCCCTACCCCGACCCACTCCTCGTCCCACCCACCCCGATCCATCCCCTCCCTCCCACATCGCCGCCGCCGCGACCCACACACCGCCTCGTCCCTCCCACAGCTCACGCCGGCGGCCTCCTCCCTCCCATCTGCTTCACTCCCACCTCAGGCGCCTCCCCACCCTTCCACCTCTCTCTCCCACAACCCTCTCTCTCTCCCGGGACACATCTCCGCCGCCACAGGTGCCGGCCGATTCCGGCGTTCTCCAGCGACTCCCGCCACCCCGCAGCACCGTCCCGAGCTCGCCTCGCTCCGTTGGATCTTCCCCCTTGCGGGATTCGCTGCTCCCGGCCTCCAACGCTCAGCCGCAACCCTCCCACTAGGGTTTCGGGGGCGACGACGCCTCCATCGCCGGCACGGCTCCGGTGACCCCTCTCCGACATCTACTGCGCCGCCACACGGGGCTCAACCTCCTAGTTCTTCTCCGCCCTCCCTCGCCCCCACCCCACCCACAGCCTCACTCACAACACACCTACCACACGTGCAGAGTGAGATCCAGATGGCGACGGAGCTGACGGCGGACCTCCCCAGCGGCTCCTTCTCCCCCTCCCCTCAGTCAGGTGTGAATCCTCTCCTCTCCTCTCTCCCCTGCAAATTTCCGCAGCAACCAGGCAAATAACTTCAGCTGCCTTCTGTTTTCCTCCATACCTCGGCGCAGGTTTCTCGGCGGTCGCCGGGCCGACATGGGCGACGAGGAAGGGGAAGAGAAGCCCTTCAATTTCCTCCAGATCCTCTGCTTTGCGTCCTCTCCTCCTTCCCCATCTCTCTCATTCTTTGGTTCCCATCTCCATCCGTGGATTATTAGTGGCTCAGTACAAGCTCGCTTCGCCTTCTGCAACCTTACAGTCAGTCACGGGTGAAGGGGACTGATTACGTGTGCTGTTTTTTTGCCCGCTCGCTTGCAGAGGGAGTCATAGCCGAGAGGAGCCGCCGGAGTTGTGGTGGAGACGACGCTCTACCCCATCGATGCCATCAAGACCAGGCTTCAGGTGAAGATGTGTAGTTCAGTCTCTGATTTTGCTTGTTTGCAATGCAATGTCCGGTTAATTAGACCCCATAACCTGCTCCAAGCAACATGCTATTTTAAACTGAATGCACAACACTCAAGGATGCCATTATCTGACGGCCCGCTGTATATTGTACTGCCTGCACTGGATGCCATGTCGGAAGCTGGTACAAATATCTGTTTCTAATATGGGGAAACCACAAAAAAGTGCATACCTATTTCCAACTTTGAATGACATTCTGTAAATCTTTGTTCCCAATATGGCATAAATCGTTGCATATAATACCTATTTTTCCTGTAAATCTTATGAATACTCCATGCTATGTGCGACTGCCAATTTGAGCTTTCTATAATCAGTGAATATAGCAGTTCTCCTGTTGTTATTCAAATAAATAAATCATGCAAGTGGTAGTATAAAAAGACCTGCTTGCATAAACCTCTCGGGGACTATTGACATCTCATTATATTCTCTGCTTCCACTTATATCCTGAGCATGTACTCTAATAGTTAGTTCCTAGAACATGATAATGGATTGCTTTTCTTTATATACCCCACTATCCATACCCCCAGGTATTAGTAAAACTATGAGGACACCTTATGTATATTGTGTTAGATTAGTGCGCAATCTTATTAGAAACATCTGAATGCTGAGGCTATTTCCTTTATACTAAATCTTGCAATTCTTGGTTGCGGCTTCTGTTTTTTCCCTTGGTACCCACTCACGGCCGCCTTCTGCTTGTGCTTCTTTTCTCAGGACGATGGTCTAGCGGCACATGGCGCCGGAGTTGAGCCTGGGCATGAGGAGCTCGCCGCCGTTCCCCACGCCTTCCTCCTCTCGCCCCTCCCCTTCCAAACTCCCCACAGCGACGGCTAGCGACGATTATACTACTATTGTGTTTGGGTGCCTAATTGACTGATTGCCCGCCGTTGAAAATTTTGTTTATATATATAAAATCTTGAAGGTGCCACAAACTGCCAATAATGATGTTGATTATTCTCCAGTGAATGTGAATGAGAATGTATCATTTGTCTAGAGATGGAGTCTGTGGAGATAGAGTTCATTAGTTTTTGGTGTATTCGTCTAGAGTTCATTTAGCAAAGTTCAGAAACGCAAACAACATCAGTTCATTAGTTACACTAAGCATTTGCCTGCCTAAGTTGTATTTAGACCAAAATTTGCTAATAGACACCCCCCTTCATAGATCTGCTATTTTTTGGCGTGCACATAATATGTATGTCTTAACAGTTTCCAGCAGTTGTGTTCTATTGTTTGATTAAATGAATCAAAACCTGAAGGAGATCTAGATTAACAGTAGAATCACATAGTTGTAATTACCCGAGAAATTTTAACAGAAGCTCACTGTTATGTCCTCCATCGGGCGATCTTGTTTGTTATCGCAGTAGAATTTGGTGTGCTTGAATAAAATGGCGCTCATTTGCATCATTGTATTTCTGCAGAGTTTTAAGAAGAATTCTGGTACGAACGCACTGACCGTATACTTGTACATGTGCAGCTGAGGAACATCATGTGGGCTACTTCCAAGCATGATGTGTACGTGATGTAGAACTATTCTGTGATGCATTGGTCGTCCTTACTCCGCAAAGGAAAAGAAGTGCTCAACGTGGCAGGCCCAAATCAGGTGATCTACCACAGAGCGATGTGATAGTCCTCTATCGTCGGAATTTCGGTCAATCTCTGATCCACTGTGCGACCACACTGTGCAGGATATGCAGGGAGGTCGGCCCTTGTCCAGGGGAAGATCAGCACCATGACGGTGAAAGACAACCTCGGCAGTGCCTTCTAGCAAGATTTCAATCATAATCTGTGCATACTTGTTTATGATATGTGTGTTCCTCCATCAATCCTCTTTGGTATCATAGGATACAAGATACCAAGACTAGCAGTTCTTGTCTTGCTTATGTTTTGTGATCTCAGCTTATCTAATAAAACTGGCAATTATAGGATACAAGATACCATAACTACATAACTGGGGTCATTTGCGTTACTGTAGTTGTGCCGTCTGGCTAGTGGGCTAATATGGGAGCCACAGCATGGCATCCTTCTCCATTGTAGATCCATTGTATTTGCATGCTGCTATATTATGTCAAGTTGAGTGAAGCAAACATATCCTGGTGTGTGTGTGTGTGTGTGTGTTAACATCTCCTAATGCTCCTACCAGCTTTCTGACTTTGGCAAATGTGTAACCTATGCAAAAAACAGAAAATAAAAAATAAAAAAAAACCTAATATTCATACTAATGGCGCATCACATGACAGTGCGCCATTAGTATGACAAAGCATACTAATGGCGCATCACTGGACAGTGCGCCATTAGTATGCCGCGGTCACTAATGGCGCATCCCATTGTAGTGCGCCATTAGCATGCCAAAGCACCTGGCTATACATGGCCCCTGGGAGGCATACTAATGGCGCACCCTGGCCTATACTAATGGCGCACCAGTGGTGCGCCATTAGTAAAAATTACTAATGGCGTGCTAGTAATGGCGCACCACTGATGCGCCATTAATGGCCAAATTAGGTGCGCCATTAGTAGGGGTTTTTCTAGTAGTGTATGCTTCTCACAAACCAGAGCTTCTCACAGCAAACATGATGGTTTTCGTAGGGAACGTCCCACCTTTGGGGACAAAACGATATACATTGCCTCTTATTGCTTTCAAAAATTTTCTCGTGTCAACATAGAACAATAGGAGTGTTGTGTCAATATTTGTGATTTTTTGGGGTTCTTTTGTACATTTTTATGCATTAACTGATTTTTCAATGCATTTATGTGCATAATTCAAATTTGAACTATATGCACATGCTCCAGAGCATATAAATTGGTTGAAAAATCAAATCTTTGTCCTTGGGTGCATTCTTAGGTCCAATGCAAGAAATGGGAATGAATTTCAAACACCAGGGCACCTTTGATTGCCGGCAAAACGTTGAGATACTATATTTTCAAATTCTAGTAAATCCAAAACTCGTCTGAAATTCATGAAACTTGGCATGCTATCATGGAATGGCACCCGACATGTTGTGGTATTTTTCGTGTCCATTTTGAGAGAAGGCACAATAGAAGAGCAACCATCAAAGGCATTTTGAAAAAATAGCTGTCACTTTAATATCTCAAACATTTGTATAATTCAAACAATGTGCGTTCCGTTAACCATTCACGTGACGCCACGTGTCTTGGTTTTAATGGCTATAGGTTTTAATGGCTCTTTATCACAAACGTTTTAGATAGAACACCCGTATGCAAAGTGAGAGCAGGATTTGTGTATCTAATTTTTGCAACTAAAATTCAGTAATTAAGCATAGATGGAGGCGAGGAGGCGTGTTCAGCGGGGCGTGCAGCGGGCAGCGCAATACTATTTGATTTGACAGCGGGCGGCGCAGTTCCTGATACGGCTTTAATGCAAACGAGGGAGAGGGTAACGGTTCCCGAAATGTTGAACGACCAATGATGCATCCTCCTTCAATTAGCATCGTGTGAATGCATGAGGGAAGTAATGGGAGGAGGACCAGAAAAAGAGGCAGCACGAGGTGAATGCAACGCAGTTTGCACTCATATAAAGGCGCCCCTCCATTTCAATGCATCTACCACATCGTACGCACCTAAGCATTTGCCTAAGCACCTACACTAATAAGCGCAAAAGTGCTCACTCTGGACCCATGGAGGCGATGCGCGCGAGCGGCCAGCAGCTGTGCCAGATGGTCCACGATGTCGGCCTACGGCTTGGCACCGAGGATCATCTCCAGGCGGTGTTGGCGACCGGCTGGTGGATGGCCGCCGTCGATGCCAGCTACGACTCTCAGTTGGATTAGATGATCGTTGCCACCACCAACAAGTTCACCATCGTCAAGAAGCTCGCAGACGACATCGCCGTACTCCTCCAGCCCGCGCGCCCGGGCTCCTCATTGCCTGCCACCCTAATCGGCCTCCATGGTCAGAACCTCTTTCAAGCACTAGTGGCCCTGCGACTGCCCGCTGACGCCACGAAGAATGTCCACCTGGCGGTCGCGCTCGCCGCGAGGCGCCTCGCCCTGCAAGAATTCGTCGACCTACACATCCACGTGTATGAGCAAATCGTGTACATAGGTATCTACAAGGCCAGTGAGGACGCTATGACGTTGGCCTTCTTCAACCGGTTGGAAGCCTTGGATGCCTTTGCTGAGAAGCACCTTGACCTCACAACAAAAACCGCCGCTCCTTAGCCGCCGGTCGGTGGCCCGGCGCACTGAGTTGAGGAGGAGGAGGTCGTACGTTGATGGATGCATCTTTGTTCTTACCTCCTATAACCACCACCGCGATCGCATCATCATGGCCTTAATTTTTATTGTGCTATTGCATTCTCGTTCCAGTCAATACAGACATGTGCGATCTTTTTGCTTAATTATATGCATCATTGTAACTAGTACTCCATCCGTTAATTTATAAGTTGTGCTGCCAGTATTTGGGGCCGGCGCACGATCACACATGTTCGTGTGCATGCAGTTGCACCGGGCGTGGCGCGACAATACAGTTACCCTCTGCAAAAACTGCCATGCGGGGGATGTGGCATTGACCATTGGGCGGCAACAGTCGGTCACCCGGGTGCCCAATAAAGGATGCAAAGAGGGATCCTACAGCAGCAAGGACCAGCTTCCCTACCGATAGCTCATCTAACAAAACTCCCAAGTTAACTGTGCTGAGGCTTGAGTAGTCATCAGATGGGTGACCGGATGGGAAGTGGCCTCGATGTTAAATTGACTAATGTGGTGGGTAACTATAAATATTTAATTGCGTTGAATGTATATAGTGCTCCATCATATTAGTTGAATTAACCTTGAGGTCCTTGTTTTGTAATTTTTGACATTTTTTGTTTTTTTGTACACATGTTGATTGGCTTGAAGAAGGTCTGTCTCATTACTTTTTGATAATTTTTGTTTTTTGAACATATATTGATTAGCTTGAATGAAGGTCTATCCCGTTACTTTACAACATGTTTCCAAAACATGGGCCTAGAGGTTAATTCAACTAATAGGACGGATCACTATATACATTCAACACAATTAAATGTTTTCCAAAAAAGTGATATGATTTATGTGAAACTTATAAGTCATATATGTCAAATTAACCTATGTGTACTTGTTCTCGAATTAACCTCTGGGCCTTTTTGCCGCGTATCACACACATCTTGTTAAGTTGAACCGTTTATGTTCTCTTCCCTAATCAAAAACAGTTCATTCGACTGAACCGTATGTCGTATATCACAAACACCTTGATCTGACTGACCGTTTCTTTTGTGTTGCCTAATCACAAACAGTTCATCCGAGTGAACCATATGTTGTATATCGCACACACCTTCATCTGACTACCCATTTATTTTGTTCCTCCTCATCGCAAACAGTTAAGTGAACTGAACCGTATGCCCTGCATCACACACGCAACTAAAATCTGAACCGTGTTTGATGCATTCTCCATCGCAAACGTTTTGCACTTTTTTGACGGTTTTTTACACCACTGTTTGCGATTCCCCTATAGTTTATCCTCCGTCATACTTTTCGTAGTGCTTGGCGAAGCCCTACGAAGATTGTTCTTCACCAACACCGTCACCACGCCGTCGTGCCGCTGGAACTCATCTACTATGTTTATATGTTGATTCCATTATTTATGTCAAGAAACAAGAAACAATATGGGAGTTAATGCACCGCGCCTAAGTGCTTTGGGATTATTTTGTTTTCGTAAGGTGGCTTATACACCTAGACGGAGGGAGTAGTACATTGATGGTCATACACATAAATAAAATAAAATAAACATTTTTGTCCCTCAAGTTAATACACAATATACATTTGGTCCCTCATTGTTTTTAGGCCACATTTAATCCCTCATGACTGTCAGTTCTGCTGGCGGGGTTTTACAAGTGGAGATGTGATCTAGGTGGCCGTCGCCACCAGCTTGGGGATCAAGATGATCCAAGGGCGTAGCCCCCTTTCTCCGAGCTCCCCCTTGTTGTTGGGTGAGTGGTGGGCCTTTTGGGCCTACCAGCACGCCTGTTGACGGGCTTCTCGATGGTGAGTCACCCCGGTATATGACATCACCATATGCTTTTCCCCCTCGTAGAACTGGCAAGTTAAGGAAAATTCCTAGTAAATATAAATGAAAACATTTATTGGGAGTTGTAGGGGGTGGGGGAAATGGTATGGCCTCCTGTTTGTCTGGTCTTATTCAGAAATATGATTGGGATTTTGTGGGTATCCAAGAGATTAGGAGAAAGAAGTATTATCGAGTTTTTTTCCAAGAAAGTTGGATCCGAGGAAGTTATTTAGGTGGGACTGTCCTTCAATGAGAAAGTCTGGAAGTATCTTGTGTGGGTCTAGACTTGATACCCTGATAGTTAAGTATGTTAAGTTGGGGAAAACCTTATTCAAGTAGATGTGGAACATATAAACAAAAATTGTACCCTTTGTGTTGTGGTGGTGTATGGTCTTGCTCATGAGGAATATAATTCTGGTTTCTTACTGAATTGGTTGTTCTTGTTCTAGTCTTGTGCATCCTTTTATTGTACGGGCCGGGGAGCGGGTTATATTTGTAGTAGTTGTGATGAGAAAAATAGATTATCTTGGCTGCCTCATTCTTCAAAGTTGTCTAATTCTATTGTTCATACTTTTGACCTGCGCCATGGTAGTGCCCTTGCCAACATTGACAGTCTAGTTGTCCTTCATCAACTGGCGGCCAAAGGAACGACCCACGGCGACATGGAGGTATGGTGGCAAAGCCTTGCGATGGTGACACGCGGTGCAAACGTAGCGGTTGAATAGCTGAGTGTTTGGGCGATGACACGTGGTCCTCTGGGACCAGTGGATAAGACCGGCCTTGTTTGTTAGGACTGGACAAGTTAAACTTTGAAGACATTGCAGGGTATTTGGCCCGCGAGAACTAACTATGGAGGAAACATTTCTCGGGTACATGTCGCCCATCTCCATCGGCAACTCGAGATCGATATGGATTACGTCACCTCAGCAGCAGTCCGACTACTAGAAGGCGGTAACGAGCGGACTTGTCAAGAAAGCTCTGAAGGACCAGTTTCAACCTCGGCGACTAAAGATGATGTGCAGCTAGGAGATGCTGGGGTGTGTCCAATATTGAAGAACTGTTCAAGGGCAACTGGTGGTGTCCCGGCCCAGGGATCTCTTACCATATCGGTTCCCAACCAGGTGGGATGGGCTGAAGACCCCTAGGTCGGTTCCATCCCGGGCCACCCTAAGCGGCCCATAGCGTGCTATACGAAGACCCGGGAAGACTTGTAGTACAAGCCGAAGAGACAGAAGTCATGGAGGACTCTACCTCCATCGACGTAGCCAACTAGGATCTGTAACCCTAGGATCTCCAGTATGTTATATAAGTTGGGGGCCTGGCTCATCATAGCATTTTTAAAACCCCTTGGTACTTTCTTTGTACTTTGTACACACCCCTATCACAATATAAATGAGCAGCAGTAGGGTATTACCTCGATCACGAGGGCCCGAGCTTGGGTAAAACCTTGCCTCCTGTTACTATCCAGCATATTCGCCTTCCTCGGCTACCCCATAGAGGAATCTGTTGGAATCGACTCTGACATATTTCGTACGCCCATGCTCTATAGTAGTCATCAACCACGATTTGTAATCCCCTCGCATGAGGAGTTCCACCATTAAACAAATTCAAATCAGGAGTAGGTGTTACCTCTACCTTGAGGGCCCGAACCTGGGTAAATAAAACCATGTGTAATTCCCTCTACTACTTTTGGCTATGTTTTCCACCCTGCCGAGGACTCCAACGGGTTTTTGCACGTCACTATACTTGGTCTAATAAACAGAAAAACCTAACTCTCGATAAATTGGATAGGATTCTTATGTCTAGTGCTTGGGAAAGCCTCTCCCCTCTAGCGCATGTGTTTAAATTGGTTAGGGAGCTTTCTGACCATAATCCTCTTATGTTGGATTGCGCTCTTGACCCTACTAAAGTTTAAGACTATGAGATCTTTTAGATTTGATGTGGCATGGTTTAAGAATGAGGATTGCATGCCCTCAGCTCTAAGAAAAAATTGGGAACAACCTATGAGTTACTGTGATTAATTGATTTTTCTTTTAACATTAAGTTGAAGAGATTGAAAAATATTTTACTAGTTGGTTTCAATATATTTGGACATAATAGAAAGAGGAAAAACGAACTGCAGGAAGAGCTGATGATTCTTGAGGGTTTAGAGAAGCTAAGAGCCTATGCGTTGCAACGGGGGCAAAAACCAATAACCATGGGTGAAGGCTTCAATAGGTTCACGTTCTTTATTTCAACACATGCATTCTCGTAATAAACTTGGTAGATTTTAAAGAAGGTTGGTTTGGAAAAGGAAAAAGGTTAACTATTGCATAGGGATTACATTAAAAAATGAGACCACCACGACTAACCTTTGGTGATTTATTTATATATATATATATATATAACAAGCACACATGACGACAAGTATAACATATAAAAAACAAGATTAATACAAATGACAAGATAGCAACCGAGTGGTCCACTAACTTGTATGGGGTCACGAACTTCTTCCGTGCAAATACTTTGAATCAGCCAGTTTGAAAATTTGATCAAATATGTAAGAAACCTGAGACGGGCTGTGTGAAAATTAATGTAGATGCGTCATTTCATGCGGAGAACTTGGCAGGAGCTTGCGAAGCTGTGGCGAGAGATGACCGGGGTAATTTGATCGCAGCGGCAACCTGGCCTTTGGTTCATGTAACATAAGTGGTTTCGACAGAGATAAAGGCTATTCGGTATGGACTTATTTTGGCTAAAATTTCAGATGCTTCAATATAATCATTGAATCAGATAGTTTAAATGCATTGGAGGCAGTTTCAGACCTTGATGCTTACATAGGTCCTGATGTGCTAATCATCACCGAGACTAGTCTGCTGGCGATGGACTTTTCAAATGTTAGGTTTGTTCATTGCGGAAGGGAAACCAATCTTGTTGCTGACTATTTAGCAAAGCACTACTTTAGTCTTGGTTTATCTGAATTTTGGGACTCCAATCCCCTTGACTTTATTCTTCCACATATTGTAAATGACATGGCTATTATACGAGGAATAAAGTTATTTACGTTCAAAAATAAACTTGTGTGGGGTCAGCTTGATACAAAATCCTGCCGAAGCCCACACGTGGCACTTAACAAAGGACACCTTTTCTTTTTCTCCCACAACCCTCTTTTGTGGAATGCACGCGATGTGTCTGATGGAATGCGCAGCGCGTCGACGCAGTGGACGCCATCGCCGGCATCTCCTCCTGTTCATATTTTTTTGAAACTAAAGATCAACCTTTATTTAATTATTCCCCGTGGGGATCTCGTCTGAAATCACATGCAATAAGAAATCTGGGGGCATAAACGGCCACATAGAATCTAGCTTATTGGTCACTACTTCTCTAGCTACTAAGTGTACAGCCCTGTTTGCCTCTCTTCGGACCCACGACACCTTCCATCTCTCACGCGATGCAAGCATCTGCTTGACTTCCTCCACGATCGGTCCCAGCGGCGAAAAATCCTTCCCTTTACTCTGGAGCTTGCAGGCGATCTCGTGGCAGTCGGTCTCAATGTGTATACTTTGTATGTTCAGCTCTGCTGCCAGCCGAGCTGCTTCTTTGCAAGCGTGAAGCTCCACAGCCGCTGGATCACTGCACATTGGAAGGAATTGACTTGCTGCACCCATGTATACGCCCACATGGTTCCGGAGCACGACACCCGTGCCACCATTATCCCCCACCTTGGCCGTAGCACCATCTACATTGGCTTTCACCCACCCCTCCTGTGGTGGACGCCATTTCTCCTTCACAACAGCTGTCGTTTGCTTGTGTTTTCGGCCATGTATGGACTGCCATTCCTCCATTAAGCTGACAACTCTTCTTGCTATCGCGTCCGCATCTTCAATCTTCTGGCCATCACGAGCATTATTCCTTGCTAACCAGAGCGCATACGCGCCCTGTACAAGGATAGCTCGTTCATCATCTGATGCTTCTGCGAACCACGTCAAGAGCCACCACAACAAAGTACTCTGGGAGCAAACCGACGCCGGTGGGATCGCCACCGGTACTCCCAATACCGAGTTCGTTGTCTTCCAAAGTTTTGCGGAATGGAAACAACTCCAGAACCTGTGTTGATTCGTTTCCTCTCATCCACACGCCGGGCAGAATACACCTGCTTTAATCTTCCTCCTTGACAGCTCCGACCCCACTGCGAGTCCGTTTCGTATCAGCCTCCACATGTGTGTCTTGACCTTGCCTGGTGCCGCCGTATCCCATAGGTTTAGCCATGATTTATGATCCGCAACAAATGACGATGTCTCTGGCCGGCCCGAACGCATCCGCTTCTGACTCATCCGTAAGTGGTAGGCAGACCAGACCGTAAACACCCCGTTCCTTGTGTAATTCCATGCCTGGTAATACTCCACCTCCGGGCCACCAATTGGGATTTGGGATATCTCTCGAGCCTCATCAGGTGGAAACATTGCTTCCACCTTGTTCACGTGCCAGGAGCTGCCCGTATCATCCAGCAGGTCACACACTCTCACAATCCCATGTATGTAGCTCTGGCCCAGTGGCTTCAAGCTACCCTTCCTCGGAATCCAATTATCGTGATGAATCTTAATTTTGGAGCCATCTCCAATCCTCCATATCACACCGTCGAGTAAGAGATATCTCTCGTGCAAAATGCTCTTGAAAGTGTACGAGCCACCACTTGGACAAGCTGCATTCAGAATGGGTCCATCAACATAATACCCGGCTTTCAACACTCGAGCACATAGTGAAGCGGGTTCCTGGAACAGTCTCCATGCTTGTTTGGCAAGCATAGCTTGGTTGAAAGCCTCCGGATCTCTAAAACCCATTCCTCCTTCATGCTTTCTCGTACACATTTTGTCCCAGGCGATCCAATGCACCCTCTTCTTACCATTTGCTTCACCCCACCAGAAGTTCGAAGAAATAGAAGACAGGTTCCCGCACATTTTCTTCGTGAGTTGAAAACAGCTCATGGTAAAAGTTGGTGTAGATTGGAGGCCCGACTTGACGAGAACTTCCCTTGCGGTCTTGGATAGTCCTTGCCCTTTCCACCAGGAGACCTTCCCCCTCGCACTTGTCTCAACATATTTGAAAGTGTCGTCCTTCGACTTCCCCACCACCGTGGGTAGTCCAAGATATCTCTCACTCAGTGCCTCCTCCAAAATCCCTAGGACCTGTTTTAGTTCCTCCTTTTTATCATCCGGCGTTCCTTTCCCAAAGAAAATTGCAGATTTGTGGAGGTTGACTTTCTGTCCCGAGGCATCCTCATACTCTTTAAGGATGGACTGTAAAGCTTCAAAATTATCTCGTGAGCCCTCCACAAACACCACACTATCATCAGCAAAGAGAAGGTGAGTGACCGTAGGTCCACTGCTCTCAAAAGCCAATCCCTTTACTTGCTTCTCCTGTTGCGCAACCCTCAAGAGCGCCGAGAACCCCTCCACACAGAACAAGAAGAGGTATGGGGAGAGGGGATCACCCTGGCGCAGCCCTCTTGACGGGTTGAATTGATGAGAAAGACCGCCGTTCAACTTAACTGAAAAAGTTGCTGATTTCACACATCGCATGACCATCTCTGTCCAGTGATCAGAGAAGCCAAATTTTAGCAACATTTTCTCCAAAAAATCCCACTCCACCCGATCATATATCTTCATCATATCCAACTTTACTGCACACATCGGCTTTTTTCTTTTCCTCTTCCTGATTGCATGAACACATTCGTAGGCCACTAGCACATTATCCGTTATTGATCTTCCTGGTACAAAAGCACTCTGTTCATCAGGTATCATAAAAGGAAGCACAACTTTTAAGCGGTTGGCCAGTGCCTTAGCCGCAATCTTATAAAGAACATTACATAAGCTAATTGGGCGGAACTGTGAAAGTAACTCCGGTGAGTTTACTTTCGGAATCATAACAATGATGGTGTCATTAAACCCGTTCGGTGCAGCCTTCCCTGCCAAAAACTCTCTTACCGCACCACATACATCGTTCTTAACCAACTGCCAGTGCCGTTGGTAGAACATGGCCGGTAATCCGTACGGTCCCGGCGCCTTTGTAGGCCCCATTTGGAATAGGGCCGTCTCAATCTCCTCATCTGTGAAGGGCGCACCAAGGTTTCCATTCATCTCATCCGAAACCACTCTCTCAATATGCTGTAACACCCTGTCACTGCCCGTCGACCCTTCAGAAGCAAAGAGATTGGCGTAGAATTGAGCGGCCATCATACGCATACCCTCGTCATCTGTACACTTTGACCCATCTTGTCAGGACCCCGACTCGATGTCACATCGATCTAGCCGGTAACACCTCATATCACTTTGCGGCCTCACGCACGGTAGCCTCACGGGTGTCGCCTTACCTTTGCCCGGGACCGTTTGCGCCTTTTGGCTCACGTATATGATAGTGTCGCTAGCATCCATATGATAAAGAGCCCGGGCTGACATGACTAGTCGTAAACCCAAAGTGGCACAGACTTACAGGGACAGGCATCCATGACCCAGCTTCGAACGTGTCGGTCATCAGCAAGTGGGTCCGGGCTGTAGCACTGGGCTAGCAGGACTCCGGTAAACCGGGCTGTAGCGGGCTAACAGGACTCCGATACTCAAAGCGTGACATTTCCCCGAAGGGACAGACACAGGAACGAAGAAGGACACATGCCGGCCAGCCTAGGTGTTCCAGAGCAGTAGCAAGCTACCATGGCTCAGTGGTAACACTAGGAGACATTTCCCGGTAAGAGAGGCTACTAAAGATAAACAACTAGATAGTCAGATCCCACACATACCAAGCATTTCAATCATACACACAATATGCTCGATATGTGCAAATACAACGAAGCATCACAACATGACTCTACGACATAAGTACTTTATTTAAGGCTCAGAGAGCCATACATAACATACACAAAGGTACGGGTCTCACGACCCAACATACAAGTCATACAGTCATACAAACCAGCAGCGGAAGTAACTTGTCTGAGTACAGACAACTAATAAAATAAAGGAGGCTTGGAAAGCCTAGCTATACTACGTGGTCCTTCACAAGCTCAGGGTCACCACCTGGGTCTTTCAGCCTACTCGTTGATGTCAACGTCTACATAGAACCCATCAGAAGGGGTTGCAGCGTCTTCTGTAAAAATGTAAATTATAGCAACATGAATACAAAGGTACTCAGCAAGACTTACATCAGATCCTACATACATGCTTAGTATCAAGAAGGGTTGGTGGAGTTATTGCAGCAAGCCAGCTTTGACTCTTGGCTAGACTATCCTACGAGACTCCAACTTGAAATGGTTTTGCGCACACGAGTCCACTACTCACCAATTCAATACACTACCGAGGATTCGCCTCCGTCTTCCTACGGAAGAGCCATCCTCGGCACTCACGCTTATCTTGAGACTTTTAACAGTTTCCATTTACTTGTCTATGAACTGTATAAGCAACCAAGTAGTCCTTTACCGCGGACGCGGCTATTCGAATAGATCATGTTAACCCTGCAGGGGTGTACTTCTTCATACACGCTCTCACCACTTACCGTCGTTTACACGACATGTACTCGGCAACCTTCAAGCGGAAGCCCAACGTGGGTGTCGGCCACGACCTACCTAATCACCTAAGCCTCCAGTCCAGGTTTATCGCCTATCCAGGTTCCATCCGCAGGGAGTCCGGCCGAGGTTTCCCATACGGCCCCGAACGATGTGAACAGGGTTCCCGAGATACCTAACGGGTATTCGGTACACCGTGCCACGTACCTACCGCATCACAGCCCACCCCTACGGTCAGCGCTGTCCACGGCCTCCAGTAGGCTACAAACACCAGAAACTACTTGCAACTCCTGGACGGAGAACTAGGGTGAATAAGAAGCCGAGAGGGTCCATTGGTTTCGGGCCCAATGCATGGTAGTAGCTGATTCTTAAATCACACATACAGATCTCAGTGCTTAAGGTCGGCTTCAATGAAACAACCCACCATGTACTCCTACATGGCCTCTCATCGATACCTTTACCAAATCGTGTTCACCACACCACTCTCATTACCGACATAAACATTTCACTCTAGCCCATCACCCAGATGAACCAGACCTGACACGACTCTAAGCATAGCAGGCATTGCAAGGTAGGAACAACACATACATATGGCTCAAACAACTCCTACACATGCTAGTGGGTTTCATCTAGTTACTGTGGCAATGACAGGTCATGCAGAGGAAATGGGTTCAACTACCGTAGCACACAGCAGTTTGAAACGCGTTGTCTTAATGCAGTAAAAGAGAGCAGGAGCGAGAACATGGGATTGTATCGATATGATCAAATGGTTGGTTGCTTGCCTGATGGTTCGATGCACTGATACGGTTCTTCGTTAGGGTAATCACGGTACTCTTCGGGGACAGAACCTGCCGCAGAGAGCACCGATACACAAACATTACCAAACAGTATGCAACAATATGATGCATGCATGAGACATGGCAAAATGAGTGTATTGGGCTAATGCAACTAGGAACAGATGGGTTTGAACTAATTTGAACCATTGATTCAAAGTTCAAACTCATATATGGCCTTTTAAAGTGCTTTTCCTTGTTCTGCTTGAAACATCAATTTAACTTGTTTGATCATGCATGAAAATAGTACAGATGGATAGATTGGATTTTTCTGATCATTTTTCATATATAATTTGTCCAATTTGGAGTTACAGAATAAAAGTTATGAATTTTTGAAGTTTAAATAATATTCTGGAATTTCCTGATTTAAATTAAATCCAGAAAATCAATTACTGCGTCAGCCTGACGTCAGTGTGACGTCAGCAGGTCAACGGAACAGGTCTGGGTCAAACCTGACAGTGGGTCCCGCATGTCAGGGTGATTATTTTAATTAAAATTTAATTAAAACTAATCCTGTTTAATTAACAGGGCTGGGCCCCACCTGTCATTGACTCAGGGGAGTCAACCAGGGCCCACCCGTGGTCAAACCCGGGTCGGCTGCACCGGCGTTTAGCCGCCGGCGAGCCCGACGCGGCGGCGGAAGTGGTTTTGGCCATTTCGGCCACCAAATGGGCCGCGGAGACCACCGGAGGGAAGCTGAGGACAAACCGCAGCTCTTGGCGGAGTCCGTTGAGGTCGGGGTGGCCGGAGTTGGCGCCGGCGACGACTTTGGCGGCCACCGGGGTTCGGTCGGAGGTGAACTTGGCGCTAGAGGGTTCGGTGAGGCTCGTGGAGTAGCTAGCTAGGTGCTGCGGGACTTGGTGAGTAAGATGGACACCATCTTGCGGCCGGAGGATGACCGGGAGCACGTCGGCGACGAGGTCCACGGCGGTGGGTGCGGTTGAGCTCCGGGAGGTTGCTACACGGCTCGGAAGCAAGAACGGAAGGGAGGGGAAGATGGCTAAGCTCACAGTGAGTGCGACGGAGTCCTTGGTGCGGCCGGAGATGGACCGGAGCGACGATGGCGTTGAAGGGGATCTCCGGCGACGGTGAGCTCGGGCGAGGTCGGTGCGGTGGACTCGGGCGTTGCGAGCGCTCGGGGCTCGGCTGCTCGATGAAGTGGACAGCGGCGGAGCTCCTGGACACGGTGAGACGGCGTGGGGTGGTCGGAGGGCGTGGCTACGGCGAGGGGGTGGCGGCGATGGCGTCGGCCATGGCTGGGGCGTGCGAGGGGGAGGAGCTGGAGAGGAGAGGGGGTGTCTGGGGGGTTCGGGGGAGAGAGGGAGGCCGATCCACGACGTCACCTGGCGAGGGGAGCGGCGAGGCGGCGAGCAGGTGCGTGGCGCACGCCGCGGTCGCCGTCGGGCACCTGCCTGCCTGCCTGGCCGGCAAGCAGCTCGCTGGAGCGGTGCTGGGCTGGGCCGGCAGGTGGGCCGGGGCAGGCGCCAGGTAAGCTTTTTTTCATTTTCTTCTGTTTTCTGTTTTTTTTAATACTTCTGCAACTTTGTTGAATTAAATAAAATACCTAGGCAACTTCAAAAATCACCAAATCACTCCTGGTCCATAGTTGGATTATTTCCAACATGAAACATTTTAGTTTGGAGGTATTTGAGCATTTAAATATTTTATATAATTTTAAATGCCCAAATTCAAATATTTATGAATTAATTCAAAAACCCTAAGATGGCCTAGGAAAATGTGCACCACTTTGGCAGAGGTTCTGAACCAAGACAAAAATGATGGGCATTTTAGAAGGGCATTTCAGGTTCATTGAAAATTATTTTAGTAAACCCTAGTTGGTTTCAGAGGGGACTGGGGGTTCTGTCATCCCCATTTCAAGTTTCTGATGAAAAAGTAAACATGATGCAACACTCTAATGCATGACTAGCTAGGGTGTGACAACTCACCCCCACTCAAAAGAATCTCGTCCCGAGATTTGGGTTCCTCCGGGAAGAAGGCGGGGTACTCGAGTCGAAGACGATCCTCCCTTTCCCAAGTTGCTTCATCCTCAGAATGGTGCGACCATTGGACCTTGAGAAACTTGATATTATGACGTCGAGTGGTACGTTCGGCCTGATCGAGGATACGAATGGGGTACTCTCGGTATATAAGATTATCTTGGAGATCAAGCGTTTCATGGTCCACCCCACGGATAGGATCCGAGAAGCAACGCCTGAGTTGGGAAACGTGGAAGACATCGTGGACTCTGGAGAGATGCGGAGGTAGTTCCAACTGGTAGGCAACTTCTCCTCGTTTGGCGAGAATGCGAAAAGGTCCAATGTAACAAGGAGCCAATTTGCCTTTGATACCGAAACGATGGGTTCCCTTCAGAGGGGTGACCCGAAGATAAGCCTTCTCGTCAACCTCGAAAGTCATAGCCTTATGTTTTCGGTCATATTGACTCTTTTGACGAGATTGGGCTGTTTTCAACTTTTCACGAATGATGCGAACTTGTTCTTCTGCTTCCTGAATCATATCCGGGCCAAAGAATTGTCTTTCCCCGGTCTCTGACCAGTTAAGGGGTGTTCGACACCGTCGTCCATAGAGAACTTCAAAAGGGGCTTTACCCAAGCTAGATTGATAACTGTTGTTGTAAGCGAATTCGGCAAATGGAAGGCACTTCTCCCAGTCCATCCCGAATGAGATAACAGAGGCTCGAAGCATGTCCTCTAGAATCTGGTTGACGCGTTCCACTTGACCACTCGACTGAGGGTGGAAAGCGGTGCTAAAGGAGAGACGGGTTCCCATAGCATTTTGGAAACTTTCCCAAAATCGAGAGGTGAAGAGACTTCCTCGATCCGAGTTAATTTCCAAAGGAACACCATGGAGAGACACTATTCGGGAGATGTATAAGTCTGCCAGCTGACTAGCGGTTATACTCTCACGAACAGGTAGGAAATGGGCTACTTTGGAAAGACGATCGACCACGACGAAAATAGCATTATTCCCCCTCTTAGTCCTGGGAAAACCGGCAATGAAATCCATGCCAATTTTATCCCATTTCCATTCAGGAATGGCTAAGGGTTGAAGGGTGCCAGCAGGCCGTTGGTGCTCTGCTTTTACACGACGACAGACGTTGCAATTAGCAATATACTGAGCAATTTCTCTCTTCATCCTAGTCCACCAGAACCTTTGGCGTAGGTCCTGATACATCTTAGTACTACCGGGATGAATGGTGAGAGGAGATTCATGAGCTTCCTTAAGGATCAAACGCCTCAGGTTTCGCACTTTGGGAACCACTAGTCGATTCCCGAAGTATACGACCCCTTGATCATTAATGGAGAAGCAATTCGCAATTCCTTTCTGAATGTTTCTCTTGATGCGGGAGATTCCCGGATCTACCTTCTGTGCTTTGATAATCTGATCCGTAAGGGTAGGTTTTGCCACCAAGGTGGAAAGAAAACCTTGAGATACAATGTGAAGGTTAAGCTTCCGAAATTCCTCATGGAGAAGCGGTTGACTTTGTTGTAGCATCAGATTGTTACAATAAGATTTACGACTTAGCGCATCAGCCATGACGTTGGCTTTCCCTGGGGTGTAGGTTATTCCTAAGTCGAAGTCTGTGATCAATTCAACCCAACGTCTTTGCCTGAGATTTAGATCCGGTTGGGTGAAAATGTACTTCAGGCTTTGGTGATCAGTGAATATTTCGCAACGGTTACCGAGGAGGTAATGTCGCCAGGTCTTAAGTGCATAGACTACGGCTGCAAGCTCTAGATCATGAGTGGGATAATTCTCCTCATGTGGGTGCAATTGCCGTGAAGCGTAGGCAATTACGTGTCGATCTTGCATGAGAATGCAACCTAGTCCTTGTCGCGAGGCGTCGCAGTAGATAACAAAGTCCTTGGAGAAGTCTGGCGGTACCAGTACGGGAGCAGAAGTCAGGCGTCTTTTCAGTTCCTGAAAGCTGTGCTCACATTGTGGAGTCCATTCGAACTTCTTATCTTTCTTGAGGAGTTCGGTTAGAGGTTTAGCAACTTTGGAGAAGTTTTCGACAAAGCGACGGCAATAGCTCGCTAAGCCTAGAAAACTCCGAACTTGCTTGACCGATTCAGGTGGAGTCCAATTAAGGACGGCTTGAACTCGCTCAGGGTTAACAGCAATACCTTTACCAGATATTACATGACCCAGATAGGTCACTTCTGACAACCAGAATTCACATTTAGAAAATTTGGCATAAAGGCGATGCTCTCGAAGTTTCTGCAACACTAGCCTTAGATGTTCGGCATGTTCTTCCTCGTTCTTGGAGTAGATGAGTATATCATCGAGGTAAACCACGACGAATTTATCCAAATACTCCATGAAGATTGAGTTCATTAACCGAGAAAAGGTGGCTGGAGCGTTGGTTAAACCGAAGGACATGACGGTGTACTCGTATTGGCCATAACGAGTAACAAAGGCCGTTTTAGGAATGTCCCCGTTTCTGATTTTGATTTGATGGTAGCCCAACCTCAAATCCATCTTGGAGAAGACTGAGGATCCAGCGAGCTGATCATACAGGTCGTTGATCCTGGGAAGCGGATATTTGTTCTTGATTGTGACCAAATTGACAGGTCGGTAATCTACAACCATCCGGTCCGTACCATCCTTCTTCTTGACGAATAGGACGGGGCAAGCCCACGGAGAAGAGCTAGGTCGGATGAAACCCTTTTTCAAGGACTCATCGAGTTGTTTCTTAAGCTCGGCTAGTTCTAGGGGTGCCATCTTATAAGGTCTTCTAGCAATCGGAACGGTTCCTGGAATGAGGTCTATTACGAACTCAACATCCCTGTAAGGTGGAACACCTGGCAATTCCTCTGGAAAGACATCCGGGAAGTCACGGACTACCGGAACATCCTCAAGGTCTGGCAAAGGGCTGGCGTTAAGAGAATATAATTGTCGCTTAGCTATTCGGGTCAAGACATTGACTATCTTCCCGAAGGGTGGGTGAGTTGAACAGTCCTAGAGAAGCAATCGATTTGGGCATGATGAGCCGACATCCAGTCCATACCCAAAATGATATTAATATCTGAAGATTTAAGGGCTATCAAAGACGCGAGGAAAACAAGTCTGTCGACTTGGATTTCATTTCCATGGCTTACTCTAGAAGTTTGCCATTTGGATCCCGGAGTTTGAATTACCATGGAGGTTGGCATATCAAGGAATGCGACGTTATGCAAGCGAGCATAGTTTTCAGATATAAAAGAATGAGAGGCTCCTGTATCGAAAAGAACAAATGCCGGGTGGCAATTGACAAGAAGCGTACCGAGAACGACGTTGGGATCCTCTTGAGCTTCTTCGGCAGAGATACAGTTGACATGGCCACGTGAAGCGGTGACCGGCTTGGCGTGGAATATTTTTCCTGTCGGCTTGCCACGGCCAACAGCTTTAGCAGATTGATTGGGGTTGGTCTGGGGACACTCACGCATATAGTGGCCAGATTCCCCACACTTGAAACAAGTCACGGAACTGGTACGTGGAGGAGCATTGTTAGTTGGACCCCCATAGGGCTTGGCCGGTGCAGACTGTTGAACGGGGCGAGGCGCCTGGAAGGATGGCCTCGGTGTGAACCTGGGTGGCAGGGCGGTGTTGGGTACCCACACGCGGCGCTTCTGAGGACCAGCACCGGATGAGGAACCCAATCACGGCCATGCTTGCGTGTTGCGTCATAGTCAGTCTGACCAGTTTCAGCACTGATGGCTTTGTTGACAAGTTTCTGAAAAGATGTGCACTCATGCAGACGGAGGTCGCGGCGAAGCTCAGGACTAAGGCCCTTACGGAACCTTGCTTGCTTCTTGGCATCAGTAGAAACTTCCTCGGTTGCATATCGTGCGAGATTACCAAACTCCCTGCTGTAAGCATCCACAGACAGTCGGCCTTGGGTGAAACTGCAAAATTCTTCACGTTTACGGTCCATGAGACCCTCCGGAATGTGATGTTCACGGAAAGCCTCACTGAACTCAGCCCAAGTAGTGACATGGCCCGCTGGGCGCATAGCTCCATAATTCTCCCACCATAGACTGGCGGGGCCTTCAAGATGATAAGCAGCAAAGGTGACCTTGTCAGCCTCCGCTACCAGCGCGGAACGCAGTTTATGAGAGATACTGCGAAGCCAGTCATCAGCGTCGAGAGGCTCGACGGAGTGGTGGAACGTGGGTGGATGTAATTTGATAAAATCACTGAGTGACACCACGTTAGTCCTCTGATGGTGTGCTGTGTTCTGTTCAATACGCTCCAACAAACGGTTGGTCTCCCGCTTGTTTCTCTCAGCTTCCATCATAACCTCGGCTAGTGAAGGAGGATGAGGCAGATTTACATCCCTGGCTTCACTGCCTTCGGCCTGCTCTTGAGAAGCAGGGTTAGCGCGCGTGTTGACCATCCTAGGTAAACAAGACAATGTTTTAGTCAGGATGATAAAATTCCGACATAGGATAAAAATGCAAGGAATAACTCGAAATGCAAGATGATCATCCGTATGACATGGTAGATACAGAAACTGCTTCTTTATTCCATCGTCATACACACCATACAGGGTTTAGTACAAGACCAAACAAGTACTATTACGGTGAAAAAGGATTACATCTCATCGGAGGCATTCCAAGCTCCTATACATTATTTTTCTACACCTCCGGAAGGAGTACAAACTAGGTCATATCCCACGAGTCACGCGGGACGATAGACGACACAGCTAGTGCGAACTAGTGATACTACTGCTAACTCAGACCGATCCGTAGTAGTCCTCGTAAAAGTCACCTCCATAGCCTGGGAGCTCAACATGATCATCCGGAAACAGACGATCTCGCGGAGCTTGTGGACCATAGGGGCTAGGATGAGGCCTTGGACCAACAAACGGTGGCCTGCGGGGACCGCGAGGTGGGGTGATGCCTCCTACATCACGCCAAACCATCACGTCTGGCAGAGCGGATCTCACAGGATAGAGATCGCGCATATCTGAGAATCCAGCTTGCACCGTCGGTGCGAACCGAGTCAAAGTGGCCCAGTGGTCAGCACGGGTATTGAAGAGCTCTAACCTCAAGGCCCGATTTTCACGGTCCTTATCCTCGAGCATCTCAGCAGTGGTGCGAGTCCGTGAATCCTCCTGGGTGGGGTCAGCATAAATAGCCTGGAGATACCCTTGTGCTCCCGGAAGTGATCCTGGCATATACCGGAAATCAGAGTCCCGAAATAGACCAGATCTGACTCGCATAATGGTCATCATAGAGTAGGCGGCGTCCTGCACAGCCATCTCAATAGTAACCCCGAGTCCATAGGAGCAGTGAAGAGGCTCGGTGGATCCAGGATAAGATGGAAATATCCTGACAGTGCAGAGATACTGGCTTTGATTAAAGTCTCGGAATTGCTCTTCGACCGTGTACTCAGGATACCAGCGGTATCCAGCCTCAGTCATTACCCTGACCAACTTGGCAGTATGGCCGGGTACATCTAGGCATCGAGTCAGGCGAACCACTTGATTGAGGTCGCGAGTGGCCATCTGAAAGCACAATCATAATGCAAGGGCATTAGAATTTCTAGCAAAATTTCGGCAGCATAACAGCTGTAAATGCTCAAGAAGGATTTTGAGACATTTGACAAAGGATTTCATACACACTCAACATCATCATATCAAAGTTCTGAATCCATTCTAACAACATAATGTGGTAGTAGAACTGAACTAGGCTTGTATCCATCAAACTTATAAGGTACTACTGATTAGTAACACGTGATCCTGATAGAGAGAATAGATCCTAATTCCTTAACCCCCGGTGGAAGAATGGACTGACTCAGATCAGAATGTCATAAGATAAAGGAGTAAAAAGAGCCTTACGTTCCATCCCACAAACAATTCCCCTACATATAACTAAAGAATTTCTAGACTCAACATCGACCAGTTTGGCTTGGAGAACCTACAGGCAGTCCGGCTCTGATGCCAACGCTGTCAGGACCCCGACTCGATGTCACATCGATCTAGCCGGTAACACCTCATATCACTTTGCGGCCTCACGCACGGTATCCCCACGGGTGTCGCCTTACCTTTGCCCGGGACCGTTTGCGCCTTTTGGCTCACGTATATGATAGTGTCGCTAGCATCCATATGATAAAGAGCCCGGGCTGACATGACTAGTCGTAAACCCAAAGTGGCACAGACTTACAGGGACAGGCATCCATGACCCAGCTTCGAACGTGTCGGTCATCAGCAAGTGGGTCCGGGCTGTAGCACTGGGCTAGCAGGACTCCGGTAAACCGGGCTGTAGCGGGCTAACAGGACTCCGGTACTCAAAGCGTGACATTTCCCCGAAGGGACAGACACAGGAACGAAGAAGGACACATGCCGGCCAGCCTAGGTGTTCCAGAGCAGTAGCAAGCTACCATGGCTCAGTGGTAACACTAGGAGACATTTCCCGGTAAGAGAGGCTACTAAAGATAAACAACTAGATAGTCAGATCCCACACATACCAAGCATTTCAATCATACACACAATATGCTCGATATGTGCAAATACAACGAAGCATCACAACATGACTCTACGACATAAGTACTTTATTTAAGGCTCAGAGAGCCATACATAACATACACAAAGGTACGGGTCTCACGACCCAACATACAAGTCATACAGTCATACAAACCAGCAGCGGAAGTAACTTGTCTGAGTACAGACAACTAATAAAATAAAGGAGGCTTGGAAAGCCTAGCTATACTACGTGGTCCTTCACAAGCTCAGGGTCACCACCTGGGTCTTTCAGCCTACTCGTTGATGTCAACGTCTACATAGAACCCATCAGAAGGGGTTGCAGCGTCTTCTGTAAAAATGTAAATTATAGCAACATGAGTACAAAGGTACTCAGCAAGACTTACATCAGATCCTACATACATGCTTAGTATCAAGAAGGGTTGGTGGAGTTATTGCAGCAAGCCAGCTTTGACTCTTGGCTAGACTATCCTACGAGACTCCAACTTGAAATGGTTTTGCGCACACGAGTCCACTACTCACCAATTCAATACACTACCGAGGATTCGCCTCCGTCTTCCTACGGAAGAGCCATCCTCGGCACTCACGCTTATCTTGAGACTTTTAACGGTTTCCATTTACTTGTCTATGAACTGTATAAGCAACCAAGTAGTCCTTTACCGCGGACGCGGCTATTCGAATAGATCATGTTAACCCTGCAGGGGTGTACTTCTTCATACACGCTCTCACCACTTACCGTCGTTTACACGACATGTACTCGGCAACCTTCAAGCGGAAGCCCAACGTGGGTGTCGGCCACGACCTACCTAATCACCTAAGCCTCCAGTCCAGGTTTATCGCCTATCCAGGTTCCATCCGCAGGGAGTCCGGCCGAGGTTTCCCATACGGCCCCGAACGATGTGAACAGGGTTCCCGAGATACCTAACGGGTATTCGGTACACCGTGCCACGTACCTACCGCATCACAGCCCACCCCTACGGTCAGCGCTGTCCACGGCCTCCAGTAGGCTACAAACACCAGAAACTACTTGCAACTCCTGGACGGAGAACTAGGGTGAATAAGAAGCCGAGAGGGTCCATTGGTTTCGGGCCCAATGCATGGTAGTAGCTGATTCTTAAATCACACATACAGATCTCAGTGCTTAAGGTCGGCTTCAATGAAACAACCCACCATGTACTCCTACATGGCCTCTCATCGATACCTTTACCAAATCGTGTTCACCACACCACTCTCATTACCGACATAAACATTTCACTCTAGCCCATCACCCAGATGAACCAGACCTGACACGACTCTAAGCATAGCAGGCATTGCAAGGTAGGAACAACACATACATATGGCTCAAACAACTCCTACACATGCTAGTGGGTTTCATCTAGTTACTGTGGCAATGACAGGTCATGCAGAGGAAATGGGTTCAACTACCGTAGCACACAGCAGTTTGAAACGCGTTGTCTTAATGCAGTAAAAGAGAGCAGGAGCGAGAACATGGGATTGTATCGATATGATCAAATGGTTGGTTGCTTGCCTGATGGTTCGATGCACTGATACGGTTCTTCGTTAGGGTAATCACGGTACTCTTCGGGGACAGAACCTGCCGCAGAGAGCACCGATACACAAACATTACCAAACAGTATGCAACAATATGATGCATGCATGAGACATGGCAAAATGAGTGTATTGGGCTAATGCAACTAGGAACAGATGGGTTTGAACTAATTTGAACCATTGATTCAAAGTTCAAACTCATATATGGCCTTTTAAAGTGCTTTTCCTTGTTCTGCTTGAAACATCAATTTAACTTGTTTGATCATGCATGAAAATAGTACAGATGGATAGATTGGATTTTTCTGATCATTTTTCATATATAATTTGTCCAATTTGGAGTTACAGAATAAAAGTTATGAATTTTTGAAGTTTAAATAATATTCTGGAATTTCCTGATTTAAATTAAATCCAGAAAATCAATTACTGCGTCAGCCTGACGTCAGTGTGACGTCAGCAGGTCAACGGAACAGGTCTGGGTCAAACCTGACAGTGGGTCCCGCATGTCAGGGTGATTATTTTAATTAAAATTTAATTAAAACTAATCCTGTTTAATTAACAGGGCTGGGCCCCACCTGTCATTGACTCAGGGGAGTCAACCAGGGCCCACCCGTGGTCAAACCCGGGTCGGCTGCACCGGCGTTTAGCCGCCGGCGAGCCCGACGCGGCGGCGGAAGTGGTTTTGGCCATTTCGGCCACCAAATGGGCCGCGGAGACCACCGGAGGGAAGCTGAGGACAAACCGCAGCTCTTGGCGGAGTCCGTTGAGGTCGGGGTGGCCGGAGTTGGCGCCGGCGACGACTTTGGCGGCCACCGGGGTTCGGTCGGAGGTGAACTTGGCGCTAGAGGGTTCGGTGAGGCTCGTGGAGTAGCTAGCTAGGTGCTGCGGGACTTGGTGAGTAAGATGGACACCATCTTGCGGCCGGAGGATGACCGGGAGCACGTCGGCGACGAGGTCCACGGCGGTGGGTGCGGTTGAGCTCCGGGAGGTTGCTACACGGCTCGGAAGCAAGAACGGAAGGGAGGGGAAGATGGCTAAGCTCACAGTGAGTGCGACGGAGTCCTTGGTGCGGCCGGAGATGGACCGGAGCGACGATGGCGTTGAAGGGGATCTCCGGCGACGGTGAGCTCGGGCGAGGTCGGTGCGGTGGACTCGGGCGTTGCGAGCGCTCGGGGCTCGGCTGCTCGATGAAGTGGACAGCGGCGGAGCTCCTGGACACGGTGAGACGGCGTGGGGTGGTCGGAGGGCGTGGCTACGGCGAGGGGGTGGCGGCGATGGCGTCGGCCATGGCTGGGGCGTGCGAGGGGGAGGAGCTGGAGAGGAGAGGGGGTGTCTGGGGGGTTCGGGGGAGAGAGGGAGGCCGATCCACGACGTCACCTGGCGAGGGGAGCGGCGAGGCGGCGAGCAGGTGCGTGGCGCACGCCGCGGTCGCCGTCGGGCACCTGCCTGCCTGCCTGGCCGGCAAGTAGCTCGCTGGAGCGGTGCTGGGCTGGGCCGGCAGGTGGGCCGGGGCAGGCGCCAGGTAAGCTTTTTTTCATTTTCTTCTGTTTTCTGTTTTTTTAATACTTCTGCAACTTTGTTGAATTAAATAAAATACCTAGGCAACTTCAAAAATCACCAAATCACTCCTGGTCCATAGTTGGATTATTTCCAACATGAAACATTTTAGTTTGGAGGTATTTGAGCATTTAAATATTTTATATAATTTTAAATGCCCAAATTCAAATATTTATGAATTAATTCAAAAACCCTAAGATGGCCTAGGAAAATGTGCACCACTTTTGGCAGAGGTTCTGAACCAAGACAAAAATGATGGGCATTTTAGAAGGGCATTTCAGGTTCATTGAAAATTATTTTAGTAAACCCTAGTTGGTTTCAGAGGGGACTGGGGGTTCTGTCATCCCCATTTCAAGTTTCTGATGAAAAAGTAAACATGATGCAACACTCTAATGCATGACTAGCTAGGGTGTGACACATCTTCCTTCCTTAGCGCCTTTACCGTATTTTTTCTTTTTCAATGCGAGGCTCTATTTTGGAAATACCATGTGTTTTGGTCACCCTCAGCTAGCCAGTCAACCCTCGATCTTTGTTTGTAATACACCTCTTCCCTCTCATATAACTCATGCAGCTGGTCCTCAATCTCCTTCACTTCTTGTCTGTAACCTGACTTTGCAGCTCGCTCCTTAGCATCAAGGAGTTGTCCTTTCAAGTGTGCAATCTGTTTTTTAATTGAGCCAAAAACCCTTCGGATCCACTCTTGCATGGCCATCGAAGCGGTCCGCACCCGACTGCATGCAGTCTCGAGATCCCCGTCGTGCTGATTGGCCGCATGGGCCTCACCCCATGCAGCAGCGATCATGTCCTCATAACCCTCATGCCTTGTCCATGCAGCCTCATATAAAAACGCTCTCTGCCCCTAGCTCCTCTTCTCACCATGAGTTGTCAGTGCTTTGATAAGTAGCGCTTGGTGATCCGACTCCTCCGTCATAATATGTTGCACTTCGACCGCTGGGAAAATCTGCGCAAATTCCGCATTGCATGTCGCCCGGTCTAGCTGAACTTGGATATTGTCGTTCGCATCCCGTTTATTATCCCAAGTAAAGGGGTATCTTGAGAATCCCAAATCAGCTAGTCCGTAGTCAGACAAGTATTCCTCGAAAAGTGCCATCTGGTTTAGAGACCTAGGGTTACCACCCTGCTGTTCATTTTGTCGATTAAAGTCCCCCGCGCAGAGCCACGGCAGATCATCTTGTGCTCGGAGGTACCGAAGTACATCCCAAGTCTTGGTTCTCTTTTCAACTCTAGGTTCCCCGTAGATTCCAGTGAATCTAAACGGTACTCCCTCATACACGATCTTAGCATCTATATAATATTGGCACCACGGCCTCACGGTTACATCAACGTGATCTCTCCACCATAGTGCTAGTCCCCCACTTTTACCTTTGCAATCCACCGCTACCCCTTGTCTGAATCCCATGCTCCACTTGAGCCTCTCCATCGCCCCTGACCTCTTCTTTGTTTCTGATAAAAACACCACCGCTGGGTTGTATGACCTAATCAGGTCTCGTAGTTCGCCCACTGCCGAGTCCAACCCCAATCCTCGGCAGTTCCAGGCTAAGGCGATCATTGTTCCCGGCGGCCCTGCGTTCTTGCAGGGTCCGCCGATCCATCATTAGCTTTTGAGATACGGTCAAAAACAGAGCGTTCGTTCTCAGATATTCAATCAAACACCGAGTCCGTCTTCAGCCTCGTGGCCCGAATAAAATTTCCCTGGCTGTCCTGCTGGTTCATGTCACCCTTTGCCACCCACATTTGTTTTGGAGCCCTCTTCCTACTCGTGGAGTAGGTGTGATCATTGTTTTGCTTTGGCTGATACTCAAACGTATCCCTCGATCTCCTCACATAATACCCAGGGCGCCTCTCTCTATGAAAGTATTGTCCCGAGCACTCTGCTCCATCATAGCTCTTTGCCACATATCTCTTCCTTAATTCTTGTCTCATATCCATCTGTCTATTCTTTAGCTCACTCCTTATTTCCTTCTCCTTCCTTCGTTCCAAGTCTTCCCTCAGATCCCTTGTGCGTATCTCATCTCTTCCTTCACCCTCCTGCCAGTTCCTCTTCTCCTTTCCCTTTTCCGCACCCGGCTAGTGCCGCTGCTTATTAGGGCTGTTTACCTCCTCTTCATTCCTCTTGTCGCTGCCGCCAGTGCGGGATCAGCCGACACGTTGAAATCCCTATCCAGATTTCTCTTCGTAGGGATATCTCGGACATAACCAGATCTCATCCTTTCACCATTGCTCTCATTCGAGGGAGCACTGTTGAAACTATGACTGTTTTGGCCCCCTCCCTTCTGCACCCCGTCCTTGAAAGAGGAGGATCGCTCCGGTGATGCACGGAGCCACTCTCCCCATTGCATATCTGACTGCACAGGGGCACACACCCTCCTGGACCATGAACAAGCCTTCCACAATCAAAGCAGAAGTGAGGGATTTTTTCATAGGCAAAGTCGTACCATATTCCTTGAGGATCGTCTTCTGTCTCCTTCAAATTGAAGCCCATCACAAGGGGCTCAAATATTGACAGCTTTGTGCGAACCCTAAGGTGCGCTCCTTTAACTGATCCATCCTTCCCCACGTCTACCCGTATCGCTGTACCAAGCCAATTCCCTAAGGCCTTTCCAAAGGCCTCTGTTCTATAATCCAGGGGTAGGTCAGTAACCCTAACCCAAACCTCCACTAAGTCAAAAACCATCTCAGACGGCCTAGTATTACCTTCGTACTCCTTCAGCACAACCACATTGAAATAAACTGCCATGGTCCTCCATTAAGTGCATGTTTCCAGTCACCCTCACTTCCAAAGTGCACCACAAATTTGTTCCCCCCAATATCGCTGAACTTTGCTTCCTTGTGGAGGCCCCATGCTCTCTGCATAGATTTTTCTAGGGCTTTGAAGTTCATTGGCTTGGGAGTGAAAGCTTTTCCAATGATTGACCACTTTGTAGCCTTAGGCAACTCCTTCCTACTTCCCCCGAAAACAAATCCGGATGCTTCCTTCTCTGTAAGAATTAGCCCCCCCCCCCATCCGATCTGAAAGTCCTGCTGCCTCCGCTGACTCCTTGCCTTCTGTCGGGGATGTCGATGAAGTTCTGCTTCTCCCTACGGACGCCATCTTCCCCGTGTCATCTTTCAATCCCTTCGGAGTCGTCCTTTGCACCGGCGTTTTCATGGCCATCACATTAGAGGGCCTACTCTTCTCCGTCGCACGGGGGGTTATCCTCGACCCATGGGTCTCCATCCCACCCTTGCCGCTTCTCTCCGCCATGGAAAAACCACGGGGTAAAGCACCCAATCCAATCAGCCCGAACAGGGATCACCGTCGTCCCTCTCGAACCACCAGAATCTTCACCACCACTGCAAAAAACCCTAACCCTAGCGAGTCAGTGGCGGTCGCCTAGCGATCGCCCCCGAATCGCCTCTCCGTGTTTTTTGTCAAGGTGGACCCACTCTTACCCCGCCCATCTCCTCCGGTTCATAGAAAACGTGATATGAGCACCACGCCCATGCGCAGGACACCCGTGTGCACCACCAGGCCCGACGAGGCCATCCTGTGCGTCGACGCGTATATACCAGAGCATCTACGTAGTTCTCAAAAGGAAAAGAAAACAGAGCATCTACGCGCAGCTACTCTGTGGCCCCGTGCACCAGGCTGACCGACGTGCTCTGCGTCGGCGCAGTCTTGCGTCTGGGTTCCTCCGCGGCGTCCACTTCCTCGGGAAGCAAGGTGCCGTGCGGGGTGCGGGGCGGCGTGCACGATTTCGTGGACTGCTGTACATTTCATCAAATACTTCACATGGGTTCCGAAAATGTGGGAATTTTGAAAGATTACAGCCACGAGAGAACAAAAATACAAGGGGTTCTTCATAGAGAAAAAATAGTGCCATGTGTAGTCTTCGTGCACGTGCCTCTAAGGACTAGCGCCCTAGAGTTGCAGTCGTTGCCGTTGAATCCTTGAATCGATCTGAAAAATCTGACACCAAATATTATTGTTGGGTATGCACGGCGAGAAACCCTAACCTCGCCGCCTCCAAGGAGCTGGTAGGAATCTACACCGGAGCTCTGTCTAATCCGTCCCAACAGACGAATTTAAGGAAGATCGAATCCCAGAAGACTGACTCAAAGAAGGGGCACCGCCATCCGTCCAAACCATGCCCTTTAGAGGACTTAAACCCTACCTATCTACTAGCGGGAGACGAGACATTAGGGTTCTTCTCCCCACCACCGGCAGCCGGAGCGGCAGGCGAAGGGGAGGTGAATGCACGGGTTCACAGCCAGAGATTGAAGAGAGGAAGGCTTTTTCAAGTCGCCTTGAAAGAGTGAAAAGTAAAGTCAATAGATTACTGTATTTGTTTTAAAGCTCACTTTGGTCATTTTGCTTAAGCATATAGTTAATGCGGCCATTATATACAACTTGAGGTGATTACGTGCCACTTTAACCGGTCAAATTGCCTACATGGCAAATAATGTAGCCTAGTCAGCCAATGTTCTCTCTCTACCTCGCATGGGTCCCTGCTGTCAGTGGGTTGAATAAGAAATGAACAGGAAAAACTATGCGACAGAATTAGGGATTCAAACCAGGGGCTTGTCGCTGACGCCCAGACAACCCAGCCAATTGAACTAGCAGCTTCGTTGCGATAAATAAACTAGAGCGCGACCTTGTTATGAGAACACACAAGACGCATGCACACACACTCGCACACAACACGCAAGCGCGCGCACAGCTAGCAGCCTAGCACACAACATGCACATATGACATATCGGAGGCCGCCGGGGCATGCTCCGGTAGCCGCGCCACCATGGTGCGCGCGCACGGCGAGGAGAGCGACCGGTGTGGGTGTCGCCGCAGTCGTTCATGTGGCCATCTCATGCAAACAGAGAGTTGGTATGTGTTGCGCCGCCTAGCTCGTCTCGCAGCTCCTGTACATCCGCCGGCCGGCATCGATCAGTGTTGCGAGTGCGACGCGGCCGGCGATTGCTCATGAGACCCTGTCCCGGATGACCGGCAGCACGACGTGCACCCCAGCACCGTACGTCCACTCCTGCTAGCCATGCCAGGCAGCGGCTGCTCGTTGTTGTGCGTGCGTATTGAGTTGTGTTTGTGCTTGCTTTGTGTGTGTACATGCATGCATGTTGTGAATGGTGACAAGGGAGAAGCTGCACGATCGCGCCGAGCGGCGGCAGGCTGCGTGCGAAACCAGACGCTGAAGGCCGGGAGACATATGGTCGAGGTGACCACGTGGAAGACATGGCGAGAGGGCTCGGCCGGCAGACGCGTTGGGGAGGCAGGACTCCACGGGCTCGGGCTGCATGGCGAATTGGCGAGGTAGTGGACGGACTTGGGCGTGTAGAAGGCTGCAATGCGTGTGTGCTGCGTACGTGCACCCGTGCTGCGGATGATTACCTTACGGCCCTTTCCTCTTCATCCCCCACCAATGCTACATCAACAGAAGTTTACTTAAGGATTAGGGACTGAGATTGACCTGGCGCTTTTTAATTGGATCAAGAGGAGGCTGGGGCCCCACCCTGATGAAAAATAGGGGGGAGTATTATGGGAAAGTCCCGTAACAGCCCTGTAA